>NW_026571299.1:2684339-2752234 GCF_026225935.1 Boleophthalmus pectinirostris | reverse complement strand
GGCTGCTACCTTAGCTGCTTCCCTTGCTGCTTTCATGGCTAACTCTGCTTTGGGAGATGCTGTTGCTCCTGCAGCAGTGGAAATAGAGGCTGCTGCAGCGGCTGCAGTTGATGCTGCAGCGGCTGCAGCTGAGGCTGCTGCTGATGTCGTGGTTCTTATTGTTGAGTCTTTCATAGACGGCGTGAGCCCTGATATTGTGTTGGCCAAACTGACACCTCTGTAAGCTGATTTTAAGGATTCTCTCGCTGAGGCAATTGCTTCATTCCCCAGTTGCTCTGCTTCATCTGGAGTTGCTGCTTTGATAGAAGCAGCTGCCTTATCTACTGCAGTCTTCGCTTCTGGTGTTGCTTTTCCAACCAGATTTGATGCTATTTCAAATGCGATTAAAGCATCTTTTAATGTTTTTGCATCAACTGGTTGAACGGTTGTTTGTTGCAGTGCAGCCAACACGGCTCTGAGGGCTTCTTCTGACGCTATAGCTGAATCATTCATGGCTGCAGCAGCTGCATTTAAACTTTCAGGAGTTATTGTAGATACATTGTTTGCTGCCTGGGCTGCTTTGAGAGCTGCTTCTGTTGCATTGGCAGATGCTTCAAGAATATACTCAGTAAATGGTGCCATTGAATCTGGGAGAGCCTCTGCTGCTTGTTTTGCTGCCAAAGATGCCTCCTGTGCTTTTTGTGCTGCAATTTGAGCTGCTTGTATGGCTTCCTCTGGTGGAACGGTTCCATTGAGTACTGCTTCGGCAATTTTCGCTGTGTCTTCAGCAGCCTTGACTGCTTCTGCTGCAGCGACCTGTGCTTTGTCAGCAAGTGGTCCAGTGGAGGCTGATGCGACTGTGGCTGCTGTAGCTCCTGCAGTTGTTGCAGCACTTGATGCTACAGATGCTGCTGCTGCTGCTGCAGCTCTGGCAGCTCTTATCTCTGCAGAGGATTTTGTTGATAATATGTTTGCAGCAGACTCAATGGTTTGGTTTGTTGAATTATTGGCATCTCTAACTGAATTAATAGCTTCATTTGACAGACGGTTTGCCTCTTCTGTTGTGTTTGCTGTTAAGGAGGCAGCTGCCTTTTCCACTGCAGTTATGGATTTATTTGCGGTTTGTGCGGCATTCTCAGCTACTGATGACACAAATCCTTCTAATTTGGGGTCAAGGGGTACAGTCATATTTTGTTGTACTGCAGATAATAACACTGTGAGGGCTTTTTGTGCTGCGATTGCTGATTCATTCATGGCTGCAGCTGCTGCATTCAGACTTTCGGGAGATATTGTAGATACATTTTCTGCTGCCTGGGATGCTTTGAGAGCTGAATCTGTTGCATTGGCAGATGCTTGAAGAATTCTTTCTCTAAATGGTGCCATTGAATCTGGGAGAGCCTCTGCTGCTTGTTTTGCTGCCAAAGATGCCTCCTGTGCTTTTTGTGCTGCAATTAGAGCTGCTTGTATGGCTTCCTCTGGTGAAGCGGTCCCATTGAGTACTGCTTCTGCCATTCTCGCTGCCTCTTCAGCAGCCTTGATTGCTTCTTCTGCAGCGATCCTTGCGTTGTTAGCAAGTGGTCCAGTGGAGGCTGATGCAACTGTGGCTGCTGTGGCCGCCGCTGCTGCTGCAGCATTTGATGCTATCTTTGCTGCTGCTGCTGCCGCAGTTGCTGTTGCACTTATCTCTGCAGAGGATTTCATTGACAGTATATTTGAAGCTGATTCAAGGGTTTGATTTGTTGAATTATTGGTATCTGTAACTGAATTAATAGCTTCATTTGACAGACGGTTTGCCTCTTCTGTTGTGTTTGCTGTTAAGGAGGCAGCTGCCTTTTCCACTGCAGTTATGGATTTATTTGCAGTTTGTGCGGCATTCTCAGCTGCTGATGACACAAATCCTTCTAAATTGCGGTCAAGGGGTACAGTCGTATTTTGTTGTACTGCAGATAGTAATGCGGTGAAGGCTTTTTCTGTTGCAATTGCTGAATCATTCATGGCTGTAGCTGCTGCATTCAAACTTTCAGGAGTTATTGTAGATGCATTGTTTGCTGCCTGGGTTGCTTTTTGAGCTGCTTCTGTTACATTGGCAGATGCTTGAAAAATTCCCTCCTTAAAAGGTGCCATTGAATCTGGGAGAGCATCTGCTGCTTGTTTTGCTGCCAAAGATGCCTCCTGTGCTTTTTGTGCTGCAATTTTAGCTGCTTGTATGGCTTCCTCTGGTGAAGCGGTTCCATTGAGTACTGCTTCTGCCATTCTCGCTGCCTCTTCAGCAGCCTTGATTGCTTCTTCTGCAGCGACCTGTGCTTTGTCAGCAAGTGGTCCAGTGGAGGCTGATGCAACTGTGGCGGCTGTGGCCGCCGCTGCTGCTGCAGCATTTGATGCTATCTTTGCTGCTGCTGCTGCCGCAGTTGCTGTTGCACTTATCTCTGCAGGGGATTTCATTGACAGTATATTTGAAGCTGACTCAAGGGTTTGATTTGTTGAATTATTGGTATCTTTAACTGAATTAATAGCTTCATTTGACAGACGGTTTGCCTCTTCTGTTGTGTTTGCTGTTAAGGAGGCAGCTGCCTTTTCCACTGCAGTTATGGATTTGTTTGCGGTTTGTGCGGCATTCTCAGCTGTTGATGACAGAAATCCTTCTAATTTGGGGTCAAGGGGTACGGTCATATTTTGTTGTACTGCAGATAGTAACGCTGTGAGGGCTTTTTCTGCTGAGATTGCTGAATCATTCATGGCTGTAGCTGCTGCATTTAAACTTTCAGGAGTTATTGTAGATACATTGTTTGCTGCCTGGGCTGCTTTGAGAGCTGAATCTGTTGCATTGGCAGATGCTTGAAGAATTCTTTCCCTAAATGGTGCCATTGAATCTGGGAGAGCCTCTGCTGCTTGTTTTGCTGCTAAAGACGCCTCCTGTGCTTTTTGTGCTGCAATTAGAGCTGCTTGTATGGCTTCCTCTGGTGAAGCGGTCCCATTGAGTACTGCTTCTGCCATTCTCGCTGCCTCTTCAGCAGGCTTGATTGCTTCTTCTGCAGCGATCCTTGCGTTGTTAGCAAGTGGTCCAGTGGAGGCTGATGCAACTGTGGCTGCTGTGGCCGCCGCTGCTGCTGCAGCATTTGATGCTATATTTGCTGCTGCTCCTGCCGCAGCTGCAGTTGCCTTCATCTCTACAGGAGATTCTGTAGGTGGTGGAGTCGTTGTTATTGTAGGTGATGGTGTGGTTGCTATCGTAGGTGATGTTGTGGTAGGAAAGTATGTTATGGCTTTAAATGCATTTTCAGCTGCATTGTTTGCTGAATTAATTATGTTTTGTAACAATGTAAAAGCCTCATTTGATAATTTTTGTGCATCTTCTGTAGTGTTTGCTGTTAAAGACTCTGCTGCCTTTTCAACAGCAGTTTGCGTTGCACTGGCAGTATTTTCGGCATTCTTTGCTGCATCAACTATAAATGTTTTTAATATTGGGTCAAGTGGCGCAGTAATATTTTGTTCTAGAGCTGCTAACATAGCCTTGGCTGCTTGTTGTGATGCTATTGCTGACTCATTCATGGCTGTAGTTGCTGCTTGTAGGTTTTCAGGAGTTAAAGAAGACAAAATAGTAGCTGCTTCATTTGCCTTAAGGGCTGCCTCTGATGCATTTTTAGATGCGTTTACAATATTTTCTGAATATTGGGTCAGTGATGCAGGGGTTGTCTGTGATGCTTGCACTGCTGCCTGGGATGCCTCAAGTGCTTTCTGTGATGCCAGCTGAGCTGCTTGTATTGTATCTGTTAGTGTTCCTGTTCCGTTTAGTAATGCCTGAGCCTGTCTTGCTGCCTCTTGAGCAGCTTTGAGAGCTTCCACAGATGCATTATAGGCTTGCTGAGCCAAGGTTCTATTGGTTGTGGATGCAGCTGCTGCTGCTGCTGCCGCTGCAGCTGTTGCTGCTGCTGTTGCTGCTGTTGATGCCACACCAGTAGCTGTAGCTGCTGTTACTGCTGCACTTCTGCCCGGTACTATTACTGGTGCTTTAGTTGTAGTTGTTTTTGTAGTTGGTGTAATTTTCGTAGTTGTGGCAGCTGTAGTTGTTGTAGTTATAGTAGTTGTTGGGATAGGAGTTGTTGTGGTAGTTGGAGCAGCTGTAGTTGTGGTAGTTGGAGGAGCTGTAATTGTGGTAGTAGGAGGTGTAGTTATGGTAGTTGGAGGACGTGAGGTTGTGGTCGTTGGAGGAACTGTATTTGAGGTAGTTGGAGAAGCTGTAGTTGTAGCTGTAGTTGTGGTAGTTGGAAGATTTGTATTTGTAATTGGCAGAGGAATGGTTGTTGTCATGGATGGAGGAACTGTACTTGTAGTTGACAGAGGAGTTGTGGTAGTTGGAACAGCTGTAGTTGTAGTTGGTGGAGGAGTCATGGTAGTTGTTGGAGGAGCTGTAGTTGTAGTTGTTGGAGTAGTTGTAGTTAGCAGAGGAGTTGGGGTAGTTGTTGGAGGAGCTGTAGTTGTATTTGGCGGAGGAGTTGTGGTAGTTGTTGAAGGAGCTGTAGTTGTACTTGCCGGCGAAGTTGTGGTAGTTGTTGGAGGAGCTGTTGTTGTAGTTGAAGGAGCTGTAGTTGTAGTTGTTGGAGGAGCTGTAGTTGTAGGTGTCAGAGGAGTTGTGGTAGTTGTTGGAAGAGCTGTACTTGTAGTTGTTGGAAGAGTTGTGGTAGTTGTTGGAGGAACTGTAGTTGTAGTTGTCGGAGAAGTCGTGGTAGTTGTTGGAGGAGTTGTAGTTGTACTTGTTGGAGTAGTTGTAGTTGTTGGAGGAGTCATTGTAGTTGTTGGAGGAGCTGTAGTTGTTGGAGTAGTTGTAGTTGTTGGAGTAGTTGTTGGAGTAGTTGTCGTTGTTGGAGTAGTTGTTGTTGTTGGAGTAGTTGTAGTTGTAGTTGTTGGAGTAGTTGTAGTTGTTGGAGTATTTGTCGTTGTTGGAGTAGTTGTAGTTGTTGGTGTAGTTGTTGGAGTAGTTGTAGTTGTTGGAGTAGTTGTTGGAGTAGTTGTCGTTGTTGGAGTAGTTGTTGTTGTTGGAGTAGTTGTAGTTGTTGGAGTAGTTGTAGTTGTTGGAGTAGCTGTAGTTGTTGGAGTAGTTGTAGTTGTTGGAGTAGTTGTAGTTGTGGAGTAGTTGTAGTTGGTTGGAGTAGTTTGTCGTTGTTGGAGTAGTTGTCGTTGTTGGAGTAGTTGTTGGAGTAGTTGTAGTTGTTGGAGTAGTTGTCGTTGTTGAGTAGTTGTTAGTTGTTGGAGTAGTTGTAGTTGTTGGAGTAGTTGTAGTTGTCGTTGTTGGAGTAGTTGTAGTTGTTGGAGTAGTTGTAGTTGTTTGGAGTTGTTGGAGTAGTTGTTGTTGGAGTAGTTGTCGTTGTTGGAGTAGTTGTAGTTGTTAGTTGTTGGAGTTGTTGTTGAGTAGTTGTAGTTGTTGGAGTAGTTGTAGTTGTTGTTGAGTAAGTTGTTGTAGTTGTTGGAGTAGTTGTCGTTGTTGGAGTAGTTGTAGTAGTTGTAGTTGTTGTTGAGTAGTTGTCGTTGTTGGAGTAGTTGTAGTAGTTGTAGGTTGTAGTTGTTGGAGTAGTTGTCGTTGTTGGAGTAGTTGTTGGAGTAGTTGTAGTTGTTGGAGTAGTTGTCGTTGTTGGAGTAGTTGTTGGAGTAGTTGTAGTTGTTGGAGTAGTTGTCGTTGTTGGAGTAGTTGTAGTTGTTGGAGTAGTTGTAGTTGTTGGAGTAGTTGTCGTTGTTGGAGTAGTTGTTGGAGTAGTTGTAGTTGTTGGAGTAGTTGTCGTTGTTGGAGTAGTTGTTGGAGTAGTTGTAGTTGTTGGAGTAGTTGTCGTTGTTGGAGTAGTTGTAGTTGTTGGAGTAGTTGTCGTTGTTGGAGTAGTTGTCGTTGTTGGAGTAGTTGTCGTTGTTGGAGTAGTTGTAGTTGTTGGAGTAGTTGTAGTTGTTGGAGTAGTTGCCGTTGTTGGAGTAGTAGTTGTTGGAGTAGTTGTAGTTGTTGGAGTTGTTGTTGAGTAGTTGTAGTTGTTGGAGTAGTTGTAGTTGTTTGAGTAGTTGTAGTTGTTGAGTAGTTGTAGTAGTGTTGGAGTAGTTGTAGTTGTTTGGAGTAGTTGTAGTTGTAGTTGTTGGAGTAGTTGTAGTTGTTGGAGTAGTTGTAGTTGTTGGAGTAGTTGTAGTTGTTGGAGTAGTTGTAGTTGTTGGAGTAGTTGTAGTTGTTGGAGTAGGTGTCATTGTTGGAGTAGTTTTTGGAGTAGTTGTAGTTGTTGGAGTAGTTGTAGTTGTTGGAGTAGTTGTCGTTGTTGGAGTAGTTGTTGGAGTAGTTGTTGGAGTAGTTGTGTAGTTGTTGTAGTTGTTGTAGTTGGAGTAGTTGTCGTTGTTGGTAGTAGTTGTAGTTGTTGGAGTAGTTGTGTTGTTGGAGTTGTTGGAGTAGTAGTTGTAGTTGTTGGAGTAGTTGTAGTTGTTGGAGTAGTTGTCGTTGTTGGAGTAGTTGTAGTTGTTTAGTTGTAGTAGTTGTTAGTTGTTGAGTAGTTGTCGTTGTTGGAGTTAGTTGTAGTTGTTGGAGTAGTTGTAGTTGTTGGAGTAGTTGTAGTTGTTTGGAGTAGTTGTAGTTGTTGGAGTAGTTGTAGTTGTTGGAGTAGTTGTAGTAGTTGTTGTTGGAGTAGTTGTCGTTGTTGGAGTAGTTGTAGTTGTTGGAGTAGTTGTAGTTGTTGGAGTAGTTGTTGTTGGAGTAGTTGTAGTTGTTGGAGTAGTTGTAGTTGTTGGAGTAGTTGTAGTTGTTGGAGTAGTTGTAGTTGTTGGAGTAGTTGTAGTTGTTGGAGTAGTTGTAGTTGTTGTTGGAGTAGTTGTAGTTGTTGGAGTAGTTGTAGTTGTTGGAGTAGTTGTAGTTGTTGGAGTAGTAGTTGTTGTAGTTGTTGGAGTAGTTGTTGTTAGTTGTTGTAAGTAGTGTTGTTGAGTAGTTGTAGTTGTTGGAGTAGTTGTAGTTGTTGGAGTAGTTGTAGTTGGTTGGAGTAGTTGTTGTTGTTGTAGTTGTAGTAGTTGTAGTTGTTGGAGTAGTTTGTTGTTGTTGGAGTAGTTGTAGTTGTTGGAGTAGTTGTAGTTGTTGGAGTAGTTGTTGGAGTAGTTGTAGTTGTTGTTGGAGTAGTTGTCGTTGTTGGAGTAGTTGTAGTTGTGTTGGAGTTAGTTGTAGTTGTTGGAGTAGTTGTAGTTGTTTGTTGTTGGAGTAGCTTGTAGTTGTTGGAGTAGTTGTAGTTGTTGGCGTAGTTGTAGTTGTTGGAGTAGTTGTAGTAGTTGTCGTTGTTGTAGTAGTTGTAGTTGTTGGAGTAGTTGTAGTTGTTGGAGTAGTTGTAGTTGTTGTGAGTAGTTTGTAGTTGTTGGAGTAGTTGTTGTTAGTAGTTGTCGTTGTTGGAGTAGTTGTTGTAGTTGTTGGAGTAGTTGTAGTTGTTGGAGTAGTTGTCGTTGTGTTGGAGTAGTTGTAGTTGTTTGGAGTTGTTGTAGTAGTTGTAGTTGTTGTAGTTGTAGTAGTTGTAGTAGTAGTTGTCGTTGTTGGAGTAGTTGTAGTGTTGGAGTAGTTGTAGTTGTTGAGTAGTTGTCGTTGTTGGAGTAGTTGTAGTTGTTGGAGTAGTTGTAGTTGTTGGAGTAGTTGTAGTTGTTGGAGTAGTTGTAGTTGTTGGAGTAGTTGTAGTTGTTGGAGTAGTTGTCGTTGTTGGAGTAGTTGTTGGAGTAGTTGTTGGAGTTAGTTGTAGTTTGTAGTAGTTGTTGGAGTAGTTGTAGTTGTTGGAGTAGTTGTAGTTGTTGGAGTATTGTAGTTGTTGGCGTAGTTGTAGTTGTTGGAGTTTGTAGTTGTTGGAGTTGTTGTAGTGTTGGCGTAGTTGTAGTTGTTGGAGTAGTTGTTGTAGTTGTTGTAGTAGTTGTAGTTGTTGTTGTTGGTAGTTGTAGTTGTTGGAGTAGTTGTAGTTGTTGGAGTTTGTAGTTGTTGGAGTTGTTGGAGTAGTTGTTGTTGTTGTAGTTGTTGTTGAGTAGTTGTAGTTGTTGGAGTAGTTGTAGTTGTTGGGTAGTTAGTTGTAGTTGTTGGAGTAGTTGTCGTTGTTGGAGTAGTTGTAGTTGTTTGGAGTAGTTGTAGTTGTTGGAGTAGTTGTAGTTGTTGGAGTAGTTGTAGTTGTTGAGTAGTTGTCGTTGTTGGAGTAGTTGTCGTTGTTGGAGTAGTTGTCGTTGTTGAGTAGTTGTAGTGTGGAGTAGTTGTAGTTGTTGGAGTAGTTGTTGGAGTTAGTTGTAGTTGTTGGCGTAGTTGTAGTTGTTGGATTAGTTGTAGTTGTTGGAGTAGTTGTAGTTGTTGGCGTAGTTGTTGGCGTAGTTGTAGTTGTTGGATTAGTTGTCGTTGTTGGAGTAGTTGTAGTTGTTGGAGTAGTTGTAGTTGTTGGAGTAGTTGTAGTTGTTGGAGTAGTTGTAGTTGTTGGAGTAGTTGTAGTTGTTGTAGTTGTAGTTGTAGTTGTTGTTGTAGTAGTTGTAGTTGTTGTAGTAGTTGTAGTTGTTGGAGTAGTTGTAGTTGTTGTTGTAGTAGTTGTAGTTGTTGTTGGTAGTTGTTAGTAGTTGTAGTTGTTGTTGTAGTTGTAGTTGTTGTAGTAGTTGTAGTTGTTGTAGTAGTTGTAGTTGTTGGAGTTGTAGTTGTAGTTGTTGGAGTTGTAGTTGTGTAGTTGTTGTAGTATTGTAGTTGTTGGAGTAGTTGTAGTTGTTGGCGTAGTTGTAGTTGTTGGAGTAGTTGTCGTTGTTGGAGTAGCTGTAGTTGTTGGAGTAGCTGTAGTTGTTGGAGTAGTTGTAGTTGTTGGCGTAGTTGTAGTTGTTGGAGTAGTTGTCGTTGTTGGAGTAGTTGTCGTTGTTGGAGTAGTTGTAGTTGTTGGAGTAGTTGTAGTTGTTGGAGTAGTTGTAGTTGTTGGAGTAGTTGTAGTTGTTGGCGTAGTTGTCGTTGTGTTGGGTTAGTTGTAGTTGTTGGAGTAGTTGTAGTTGTTGGAGTAGTTGTAGTTGTTGGCGTAGTTGTAGTTGTTGGAGTAGTTGTAGTTGTTGGCGTAGTTGTAGTTGTTGGAGTAGTTGTCGTTGTTGGAGTAGTTGTCGTTGTTGGAGTAGTTGTCGTTGTTGGAGTAGTTGTAGTTGTTGGAGTAGTTGTAGTTGTTGGAGTAGTTGTAGTTGTTGGAGTAGTTGTAGTTGTTGGAGTAGTTGTAGTTGTTGGAGTAGTTGTAGTTGTTGGAGTAGTTGTAGTTGTTGGAGTAGTTGTAGTTGTTGGAGTAGTTGTTGGCGTAGTTGTAGTTGTTGGAGTAGTTGTAGTTGTTGGAGTAGTTGTAGTAGTTGTTGGAGGAGCTGTAGTTGTAGTTGGAGGAGCTCCAGTTGTCGTCTTGGGGAATGCAGCACACCTTAGATACAGCGGACCTGGAGTAGGTGTAGGTTCTCCTGGTTTACCTCCTTTCCCAGATTGGGCGTTCAATACTGTTGCATGATAAAAGTGTCAGAGTCAGTGTCAAATCAACAGTGTCCCATAGAACAGAGAATAATTATAATCGTGACCACTCACCTACTGGTAGTAACACCAGGAGAAGCAACTTGATAATCATGGTGAATTATGAGTCTGTCTGTCTTTTGCAGTCTTGTCCACTTACAAACTTGAAACCAAACTGAAAAGATAAAAAATAGCATAGGGCGGCTTTGTTAAAAATGGATTCATTCAGAGGCCAAATAATTAAATAATAATTTCATGTAATTGCATTTTGGAATTGTTGGATATTTTATCTTTTTTATGATTTGGAATAAGCTCCTAGTTTTTACAGTTATTTCTTGACAGGGCACAGTATAAAATGTATTACAACCAATTACAATGTATGTCAAATGAATGGATAAATAATGTATAGTTTTAATTTGCTAAATTATTACTCAAGGATGACATACAGAATTGGTGATCTTGCAAATGAATAATTGTAATTTTATGTTGATATGTCAGGATCATTATCATCACATCTATAGGCGAGTTTCATTGTTGACAAAAGCGCGCGTTGCATGCTGGGAATTATTTTGGTCGGCGGTAAGAAACACTAATTCAACATGAAGGACGGAGCGAGAAAGCACGTAAAGGGTATTGATTCCGGTTATTTATCCACTCTAACGGCAGAGGACCCAAGAAGATTTGACCAGAAATTGGTCATAAGCATTGACGGACGACAAATCACCCTTTTCAACCCCGACAAAAGTTGGACCAAACCAAATTTCTGGTCAGAATCGCCAACTACCTGGACAAATATTCACTTCGGCGATATCCACAATGACTTGGTGGAAACTCTTGGGCCATTCACAGCAGAAAAGATGAAAACCTCCAAGAGTCTCTATGTGTTGTTGAACTTGTTGGAGTCCACGGTTTGTTAGGATCTTCTACGTTTGCTCTGCGGATGTTTGAAAGACGTTTAATTCACCGTGAGCGGTTCTTTTCACTCGGAATACGAAAAAGACATTTTCCTTCTTCCGTGCTTCTATTTGTGCATCCGATAATGCAGCAGGAATTTACCATTATCGGGGATAAATACGCGAGGTTACGCACTGTGTTTGACGCTACCGTGTTTCTTGCCTCCGACCAAAATATTTCCCAGCAGCAACGCGGGCTTTTAATAACAATGACGTCAGCTGAAACTCGCCTATACAGACTCTCCAAACTGTAGCTCGGAAGCAACCGGTAGCTCTACAATCCCTTCCAAGTTGTTCGCACAGGAATTTCTTAATTACATATATTGCGCTGACTATATAACTCAAATTTGATTGATTAAATGCCTAATGTATCATTTTGATGCCTAATTTTGTGCACCGATAACTGGATAATGGGTTATGTTTTACAGATATCTAACTGTACCTCATATTTGCGTTACCATGGCTCTTATCTTTACAAAATTTCTGACAACCGCTAAAATTATTATCTTATCTTAATACCCATTTTCGTTTTACAAAAGGTAACTCACAGAAGGAAAAAGGTTGAAGACCCCTGCTCTAAAACATGTGCCAGAAGAATTTATAACAACGATTAAATCAGTCTATTAAATCAAAATAGAAAAACATAATCAACACACTTTTCGTATTTGTGAATATTCTATATCTATGAGACTTCAGTTACCATTTTCCAACCTTTATGTCAACCTACAATTTGTTTGACGCATTAAAAAAAGAAAAGAAAAGAAAAGTCCACCTCTACAAACATTAGTTGCATCCATGTTTTTATTACAGATCCATGGCTGCAACCCTCTTAGCAACAGCTGTTTTCTAACTTCTTTTAAATATGCCATCACTCTTCCTGCACAAAATATAACAAATAATGTAATAATCTATTTGGGTTTCATATCTCCAGTGAAGTCTGAACTAGGAATGGCACTATTCTCATTATTTCTAATAGTTTTGTTTAAATTTGTCAACTAGACAAAGTAAACAGCTCTATAGAGGCTCACTGTTGCTAGATTTTAACACAGGTGAGGTTTGTCTTTTAGTCAATTTTAATTTTACTTTGTAGAGTCAGGATTGACAAAGCCACTTTCGGCTTTTTGCGTGTTCATCAAATGCATTTGTAATTCACACCTGTCTCTTTTTTTACTACATCATCTCATTTGACTTCGTAAAGAGATGATTAAGTCTTATCGTTTTTTAGTGGCAAAAATAGAAGAGGAGAACACATTTTTATCAAGAGGAGGGAACAAGACAGAAAGACGCAGACACACAAACATGAGAGAGTCAGAAGGAGCAGAGACTTTTGGTCGAAGAAATTATCACAGTAAATAAATACAGAGAAGGGAACGAGTTGATGGTGGTGTTTATGTCTAATAGACTATAAGTAACAAATCATAAACCATGTGCTCGAATGATCAAAGGTCCCATATTACCCTCTTTTCTGATCTATTTTATGATGTTTTTCCATCAAAAACGAACCTGGAGTTGTGTTTAGGTTTATGCACACGTTTAACACTCAAACACTGCATATTTAGGCTGAGTTCTTCTCAAAAACTAAATGCACTATGTTCCAACTTGTGATTTCATGTGGTAAGACAGGAAGAGCTTTTAAACTCTATGCCTCATTCCTCTCAACTTCCATTGACAATCACGTCCTCCTCTACCGTCTCCTGCACCACACCGGCCTCTCTGTCAGAACTTTCAGCAGCTGAATGGCTCAAAAACAGAAGCCATTCAAACTGAAAACTCTCCACAATTTCACTTTTCCAATTTTATTTCTAGGGCACTTTAAAAACAACACAGTCGATCAAAGTGCTGTACACAAATTAGATGGGACACATAACAAACAGAGACAAATACAGTGACAGGGAAAGAGTCAACCCTCAAACTGAGCTAAGAGTGTTTTCAGGGTTTTTAGGAGGGACTTAAAAACAGGCAATGACAGTCGGTCTATTGGAAAAGCACAGTCTCCTCTCTGTTTTCTCCTGATCTTTGGGACGTGGAGGAGAGCCTGATCTGCTGACCTGAGAGCATGACAGGGGGTGTGAGGTACAGGCAGGTCAGACAGACACCGAGGGGCCATACCACGAAGGAATTTAAAAGCAAATAATTAATTTAAAAAATCAATGCAAAGGTGCATTGCAGAGACTGAAGAACGAGGGAGGCCAGTTGCCTCAAAAAAAAAAAAAAAAGAAAGAAAAAAAGCTGGTCTTCATCACAGAGTTAATTTGGGCATCAAGTTTAAAACCACAGCCCATTTTCATGCCTAAATTTGTTAATCCTGGGCTCACGGCCTAGGATAAGGAGCCCAACTCTGTAGGAGCAGCCACAGCAGCATCACTGAGAGAGAACAGCACTACCTCTGTTTTTTTACTCTTTGAAGTGCAGGAAGTTGGAAGCCATACATGCTTTGACTTCATCCATCACTCAACAAGAGTATCAGACTAGTTCAGTGGCACGTACAACTGGCAGTCATTTGCATAAAAATGTAGACTGATAAGCTGATAAATGGATCAAGTTTCTCTCAGTATTTGACCGGTGCTGGCAAACTCATATTTGCTGATCTAGACCAAAGTTTAGGAGCAAAATTAAGAGGGGTCAGGTGCCTTGAACCTCTTCTATTTTAAAAAAAATCTCCCGAAGCCCCCAGAGTCCTCTGTTTTATGAAGACTACATTTAATTTTTTCAACTACAATGTAGTCCTACTACTCTGCTGAACTCTTCCTTTTCACACTACAACAATAATTTGCTTAAGCTTCTTAAATCTTGCAGAATTTGGTGCCAAATAATATGCATTGCCATGAAAAATGTGTGTAGATCCACTGACAGCAACTATGTAGAATTAACCGCATTAAAGCAGTGTTTTTTAGTGAAACGTTATGTTTTATTTTCTTATTTAGAAATTATGTTTTTGTCACAAAACAGAATTGTCAATTGTCACACTAATATATAAATACATATTAGGGATTATTATTATTATTATTACAATAATAATAATAATAAAATAATAATTATTATAATTATAATAATACTACTACTACTTCTACTACTATACTACTACTACTACTACTAATAATAATAATAATAAAATAATAATAATAATAATATTATATTATTATTATTATTATTTAGATAGATAGATATAGACATATAGATATTTTCTCTGGTTATTCTATTTGAATGACAAACCCACAAAACCACAAAAAACATTTTGAAAATATATTCCTCCAGTATATTTCTCCTCAAATCCAGCAAAGAGCACTGTGTACTTACTGTGATTATAAACAAGTATTCCTCAACGTGCTCCCCCTGCTAGTCCAGTGTCTTGTGTCTTAAGGATGATCTGAGTGCTTGGGCTTTGTATTTATATAAATTCCTGAAGTTGACAGATATTATGTACCAACCAACGTAATCAATAATTACTTGTTATCACAATTATGCACCTGGTGTCTCCTCCCACACTGGAGGTGTAAACAGCTATGGGATGATACGGATATTTGGACCTTTAATGATGTCAAACTTGTTAAGTTACATTTTGGGAAGTGTACTCGCTGCATTGTTTTATCTTTCACTTCAGTGTATACGTATGATTCACATTACATTCATATTATTGTCTTAATTGAGGGCAACAGTAGAACAGGAAGTGTCTTGAGTTCCAAGAGCCATTAAAAACCAGAACAGTTTCTTTTGTTTCTCAGTTTTTCTTTCCAGGTCAGGCCCGTGGTAAACAACTGTGATTTAAAAATATATTTTTATTGGTTTAGTAAGGCCCACATGCTTAGCTACATGCTTACCATGACCATCAAAATGCCTACTGCACCACTACTCACTACTACCTACCTACTCACCACAGACAGGTCCCAATATTTCTCATTTTAACTCTCCAACAGCACTGGGAATGCTAAACAGATCGCCCACACACATGCACGGTGACAACAGTACCAATCAGTTCATCATGTTTTTGTGTGTTTTTGCCTATTTTTCCTAAAATGCTTGACTAAAAACCACCACACAACAGGTGGAGAACTTGCCCCATTTAGGCTGCAGTTTTCTTTGCGTCTTTGTGTGTAATTTTGAAGCTTCTGCACTCCTCGTGTGCGTACCTACTTAAAATATATATTTAATAATTAATATCATATAATATTGCAAAATAATGTATTTAACTCCTCCACAATACAGGAGCTTCAGAACACAGTGACAGAGAAATTAGACCTGAGGCCATAGACTGTATAAAGAAGTGGACTAAGTGAGTGTGACATCATCCACAGTGTTCAGCGACGCTCAAATGAGGCTCACAATGCTCACGGTTACAGGAGCCAATCTGGAGCCAGACTCTATGTTATGAATTGGATTTTTTGATGGACAAAATAGCGAAAAAAAAAAAAAAATTCTCATGTAGAGCGCATTAATATTAACATTTTAAGACCAAAATGACGAGGCTCACAGCAGCAGGTACAGAGAGAGGAGCCACAAGATCCTAATGTGAGTCAAATGGAGCCAGAGTCAGAAGGAGCCGGAAGAGCCTCCTGGAGAACTTCCTATTTGGCACACGGCGGCTACAGCGTTAACTATGTCCACTCATATATAGAGACTATGCCTGAGGCCTGTTAAAAGACGAAAGGCCTGCCTAAGCACAAAGCTCCTTAACATATGTAAACAAGCTACTACATTCAACTCTGCTCCTCCGATTTATCCAAAGTTTTGTATTTAAAACAAACTCAATCTTTGTCATTAATGTTTTTAGCAGCTGTAAACCTTCCTCAGTGTGTGTTTAAGCTGTTCTGGGCATTAGCTGCAGTGTTGGCAGTGACAGCTCTGTGCAGAAGGCTCTCTACTCTGTATAGGCCCAATCTATTCAAATCTGATCCAAGCCGATACTTGTAACATGCTTAGATTGGCGGCCGATACCAGTATCAGATCAGGACATACCTTTGACTTTATTACTCACCTCTCATAAAGTTAAACTGCAGTATTTTCATTCATATTATCCATAAAATCTGTCCTCCTCCTGTGTACTTTATTGCTAACCTTCTGTGCATAAAAAAATCATGTATCTGTAGAATTGCACCAGATTTCACAAATACTAACGCAGTTTTTGACTTGCATTTAAACTAGAAGTAATTATTCTCTCATTTTAGTTGTGATTATTTATGCTAAACTATGGCATGAAATTATCCTCACCAGATCTCATATGATGTTGTGTTTTACACTTAAAGACGTTACCCATGACACAACCAAAGGCCCCTGGGGTCTTCAGCTGCTGATCCCTGTGGTCCTTCAGGTTATCTGCACACTTTTTCCCATGTCTTTTTGTATAAAATGCTTGCAATACGAGAAAACACGATGGAGTCACGTCTGGGTCAGTAAGCAAAAAGTGTCCATATCAACAAGTAAACATCAACATCGTCAACAGTTATCACAGAGTTTTAACTTTTCAAAGTAACGTTTTTGATCCTCAACATTCAGTGACTTAGAGTAAGATGATTAAGTCATGTCAGAACAATTAAACGTAAAACCTACTTCAAAATAAGATGAGTTATCTCATGACAACTGTCAACACAAACAAGTGGCCCCACTGACTTTTTGCCTACCAGCCACTGCGCACGTGCAGAAAAGCCGGATGTAAACGAAAACAACATTTTCTCTTATAACTTTGCTCTTGATCAGCTTCCCTCACAGACACTATGAGTGTCATAAGCACAACCTCTGCCCACTTACAACATGGAACTTTCAACCAATAAAGACACCACCTCTGCAAAGCAAACGCTGCAATCTTTTCAACATTTGAACACTAAAAATACTAAAAGTACACCATTGTTTGCTCAATTATTATTATTATCTTTTTAATGCAGGGACAAACCTACATAAAAAAATGTTCATATGGATACCAACATAACAGCCACAATGACTAAATGATCTGAGAAAGTGGGACATGTAGTCATACTTTTTAAGGGAGCCCGCTTGCTGACGTACGTGAAAAAATATACTAAATCGTGGCCTCATATAACTATTTCGTTCCCATGTTTTAGTTAAATCGTATGCATCACTACGGGGTCGGTGCATTGGTCGACATGCATGGATGCGTAACATGCTGAGGATAAACCGTTTGTAAATTCGGAGTGTGGGTGGAATTCTCGTTCGTTTAGAGCCACAAACACCAGAACAATAAAAGAGCCACACCGGGGAGAAGAGCCACAAACACCAGAACAAGAAAATCTACGCCGTGTCTTTGGTGGATTATAAATATTCACACGCCACAGCTGCTGAACCCATCGCCAGAACTACACCAGGACTGGACCAGGACGGCCCCGCGTCGCTCCTTCGGGCTGATCCCGGCCGGCAGCGTGGGTTAAGGGGGAAGGTGGAGCCCCCACCCCAGGCCTGGCTCTGAGGTGGGGCCCCAGTACCGCCAATCCAGGCGACGTCACTGGCCTTTGTATGTTGCTCGTCATATGGGGCTTCTGACCCTGGGACCGTTTTGTCTATTATACAATGTAATTTTGTTTCGTATATTTTCCCAGAATGTTTTTAAAAGTGGGTATGACCAGAAGATATGGCAATAATTTGCTGAACTTTTCCCACAATACCCCGGCACACTGATGATGAAAATTTTTCATCATACTTTGTTAAATTGGTATTAAAATATTTCATTTGACATTTCGATGCAAATTCTCTCCAGACTGAGAGGCTGTCATTTTCTGTTATACTTATTTTTTACCAGTTCTGTGTTCTTCTTCATTGTTCTACACTTTTCTCTCTGTAACTTCTGACTTGCAGATACCTAAAAAAGTGGGAGTGTGGGAGATCATATTTTCCCTTTATTACTTCAAAAATAATTATTCCTTATTCATCTGTGAGTTGTGCAAATGTTTTTAAACACTTCTGATTCCACATTTTAAAGGTACTACCAGTCAGGTTTGGATGAAAATCTGGATCCCCTCACATTTCTTTTAATTTAGGAAGTTCATTCTCCAATTCACAGTCTACACGACACAGATCTGATTTTTCACTTGAATATGTGCTCCTAAACCTAATACATATCCGATCTTCTGACATGTGACTTCAGTCTGAACAGTCAGGTCACATTCATCCCACCTGCACGTCAGGCTTGGAGTCTCGTCAATGGAGGGAAAGCGAGGTTAGAGAGTGCGTTCATATTTGGGGGGGTCGCTGTATTCAGGACAAATTGGAGGTGTCTTATTGGAACGGGTGTTTTTTAAAATGATTGCCAAAGAAATGTCCGAGCACGAGCCAGGACCACCTGTAGCCACGAAAAATAACGGGTCTGCGAGCCAAATACAAGAAGGATAAAGACTCAAACAAACGAAGCGGCCGTGGATGTGTATACTGTCCATTTTACCAAGAACTGGACCGAATTTTGGGAGACAAGGCCAGTGTTTAAGGCCACTTCCATAAACACTGAGCACGCTCCCTGCGTGTGATGTGTCCTGCAATGCTCATGCGAGACACTTGCGGTGTTTAAAGTTTACACTGGAGATCACATACAAGTCGCATTTAACTGCAAATGTGAACAATCTCGCAAACAATTTGGATTTCACAAAAAAAACAAATTGAGCATTAAGCCCTGCAATCTGAATGATTCTCTGTTTTGTTTGTTCACAATTATTCTGCCATTGATGTATTGCAAGGATTTGAGATGTGTAGCAGTAATTTTGCAAATAAATTCTCCCATATTCATGGCTACTTTAAGTACATCTGATCCCATCTCTACAATGTTGATGGTTCGATATACAATGGCAATGCTTTCAAGAGAAAAAGAAATTTTGGGAGTAAATTCATTCTAATTTTATTAAACTCTCCTGTTAGGGTTAAAGTCCTCTTTCATCAAAGCTCTGAGTTATTAGAATTTTGATTATAGATCTGATTTACAGCTTTTGGAATCTGTACTCCCAAGTATTTTATTTTTTCCTTGTCCCATTGCCATGGGGATTTCTGCTTTATTTCCTCTGCATTTGGTTTGCCATAACTCATAGCTTCACATTTATTTTGTTTAGTTTTGTTCAGTTTGTGTCCAGATACCAGACTGTACCCCTCTATAGTTCTCATAAAGCCTGGGAGACTTAGGGCCCGATCTTGCCCCCAATCTCAGCACTAGTGCAAGTGCGAGGCGTGGAGTTCTAAACAGGAGGTGTGCTGTGGCTGAATATCAGGTGGAGAGGAGCAGACGGAGAACGTGTGGCACGTTCAGTAACTTGCCAGAATCATAAAAATAAATATCAAATTAGAAATATATTAGGATGATAAGTGCTTAACATTCATAATATGTCCCTGTGCTGTGCGGGATGCTGATTTGCACACATTCACTGACAGCTCGGGGCTGTGACAGTGGGGCAGACGTATGTATCATATTTGTGCGCAAAGCGGTAACAGCAGAAATATTTATATGACAATAATTCCATAATCCGCAAGACATTTATCTGTGTGGGACCAAATGCAGTGGACAGCAGTGAGACGAGAATGTGAGCTGTCAGCAGTAGCAGCGGTGGACCCTCAGGTGAGTCCATGGTAGTGGACTGCCGGGACAGGCGGGAGCGGGTGTGAGAAAGCAGTGGGTCTGCTGTGGGATGGGGAGAGCATGAGATAGACAGTGGTCTGCTGCGTCACGGGAGGAAAATGAAAGCAGAGAAAACTGTAAAAGGTTGATTTGTGTTCGCGTGAGGCTCCAGAGCTGTTTTATTGTACTCATATATAACTTTTTTGCAGATTGCAGACATTATCCACATGGGCAGTGCTTTTAAATGCCACAGTGGTCACAGATTGTTTCAGACTCTCTCACTATATATGTACTTGTACCGTCCCACTCCAGCCTCCAGCAGCGAAGTGCAGCCCGACCTGGACATGCCCACTCCTCCACTGAGACTGGGGGCAAGATCAGGCCCTAAGTCTCCAAGTCTTGTAAATATAATATCATATTTTCTGCATACATAGCAAGTTTATGAGTTATTTTTCAAATTTCTGTCCCAACAATTTCAGTTTGATAATATGCTTTTCTCTTTAACCTGTGCTATACATACTTTCTAACCAAGATATGAAAGTCTCACTGAATCCAAAGCTTCTGCTTATTTCAAACATGAAAGTCCAGTCTACTTGGTCAAAGGCCTTTTCGGTATTGAGTGTAACCCCCAATTCACACCAAAGCACAACGGCGCGTAAGGCAAGGCAAGTTTATTTGTATAGCACAATTCGTACACAAAGTAATTCAAAGTGTTTTACAGAATAAGAAATACATTAAAATCATAATAAAAACAAATCAAAACATAAATAATCATGAAGATTAAAATTAAAAAAAGAGAGACATAAATTGGAGAGAAGAGTGCAGAATGAAAACCTTTCAGTTATTTGCACAGTTAAACAGAAATGTTTTGAGTCTGGATTTAAACAGCGTCACAGAAGAGTCTGTCTCACATGTTCAGACTGTTCCAGGTTTTAGCTGCATGAACCTGAAACTCTGACTCCCCTTGTTTAGTCGTGACTCTGGGCACCAGCAGGAGTTGGTCCCTGAGCTCCTCAGAGTGTGAGATGTTCATATGACACTAACATGTCACAGATGGACTTTGGTGCTTGGTCATGGAGACACTTGTACAAACAGAGACGCTTTAAAGTCTCTGAGCCACAGGAGCCAGTGCAGAGACCTGAGACCAGGACTTATGTGCTCGTACTTCCTAGTTCGAGTCAGGACCCGAGCTGCAGCGTTCTGGATGTTCTGGATGTTCTGCAGCGTCTCACAGCTCGTTTGGAGAGACCAGTGAGCAGAACATTACAGTATCTAACCTACTGGAGACAAACACATGGATAAGTTTCTCCAAGTCTGATTTAGACAGTAAACCTTTGATTTTTGCTATGTTTTTTAGATGGTAAAAGGCTGCAGATGTTATTGACTTGATGTGGCTGCGTAAGTGCAGCAGCACAGCACATGAGCAGCAGATGCGCAGCTTTAGAACTCCATTTTAACCGGTCTGACAGTGTAACACCGACAGTGTCACACGCGCGTCCAACGAGCGTCTGACGCTCGAAATAGGTTGGACTTCTAATTTTGCAGCGTAAACGGAGCGTCTCCAAAGTTTTCAGCAGGGGAAAGACAGGAAATAAACACGCGGTGTCAAAACAATAAATCTCTCTCTCTCTCTCTCTCTCTCTCTCTCTCTCTCTCTCTCTCTCTCTCTCTCTCTCTCTCTCTCTCTCTCTCTCTCTCTCTCTCTCTCTCTCTCTCTCTCTCTCTCTCTCTCTCTCTCTCTCTCTCTCTCTCTCTCTCTCTCTCTCTCTCTCTCTCTCTCTCCCTCCCTCCCTCCCTCCCTCCCTCCCTCCTCCAAGAATAGTCCTGGTTTAGACCTGGTGTAGACCTGGTGTAGTCCTGGTTTAGTCCTGACCCACCTGTAAAATTCCAGAACATTAAAACCTGCCTGTTTCAACAACCATTTGCCCGTATCCATCAGTGCAGGACTCTGTATCAATATATAAACCTATAAGCTTTATTACCTGTACGTACATAAGATTTAATCACACTCGTCATGTATGTTAATTATAGGTGAATTCACCTTATTAAGGAAAAAATGAAAGTGTTTTATGTGCGTGTTAATAGATTTAAACCTCATTAAACCACTAATACAAGATGAAGTAGAAGCTTTATAGATACAGATATTGTAAAGTTAATTTGTCTGAAAACAGTGAGAAGATGTGCAGGCTGCGTAGCTGGTGTGAACTGAAACTTTGAAATGTACGCGTACGCGCAGCTCCGCCTACGATAAGTGCTGCTGCAGCTCCTGGTGTGAATTCGGGGTACGTATTAGAGATGGATGATAGTTTTTCTGAATCGATTCAATCACACTGAGAGTGCTTTTAATATTGTCTGTGAGGTTTTGATTATTGATAAAACCTGTTGATCCATGTCTATAATATCAGGCATAAATTTGGCTGATCTTATTGCTAGTATGCTGCTTAGCATGTTTTCATCCACATTTACTAGTGTAATTGGCCGGTATCCATCAACACGGAACCAGGTTGACCCATGTACTTGCCCATAGTTTTTGCTCTAGTGCATAATTATATGCATGGAGAAGGATTGGAATGAGTAATGAATTTGAATTCCTTCCAGGGCTTTTATCAGTTTTTAAATGTTGAATGCCCTTTGTTATTTCTTCAGTAAATATTGGTTGAGTGAGACTTTCATTCTGTGCATCAGTCACCTGCGGCAGGTTTAGTTTCTTCATTTCAAAACTTTACAGGTAGTACACCATAGAACTAGAGTTACAGTGAGGAAATTAAATATTTGAACACCCTGCTATTTTGCAAGTTCTCCCACTTAGAAATCATGGAGGGGTCTGACATTTTCGTCATAGGTGCATGTCCACTGTGAGAGACATAATCTGAAAAAATAAAATAAAATTCCAGAAATCACAATGTATGATTTTTAAACTATTTATTTGTATAATACAGCTGCAAATAAGTACTTGAACACCTGAGAAAATCGATGTTAATATTTGGTACAGTAGCCTTTGTTTGCAGTTACAGACGTCAAACGTTTCCTGCGGTTTTTCACCAGGTTTGCACACACTGCAGGAGGGATTTTGGCCACTCCTCCACACAGATCTTCTCTAGATCAGCCAGGTTTCTGGGCTGTCGCTGAGAAACATGGAGTTTGAGCTTCCTCCAAAGACTTTCTATTGGGTTTAGGTCTGGAGACTGGCTGGGCCACACCAGAACCTTGATGTGCTTCTTACAGAGCCACTCCTTGGTTCTCCTGACCGTGTGCTTCGGGTCATTGTCATGTTGGAAGACCCAGCCTCGACCCATCTTCAATACTCTAACTGAGGGCAGGAGGTTGTTCCCCAAAGTCTCGCAATACTTGGCCCCGGTCATCCTCTCTTTAATCCAGTGCAGTGGCCCTGTCCCATGTGCAGAAAAACACCCCAAAGCCTGATGCTACCGTCCCCGTGCTTCACAGTAGGGATGGTGTTCTTGGGATGGTCCTCATCATTCTTCTTCCTCCAAACACGGTTAGTGGAATTATGACCAAAAAGTTCTATGTTAGTCTCATCTGATCACATAAGTTTCTCCCATGACTCCTCTGGATCATCCAAATGGTCAATGGCAAACTTAAGACGGGCCTTGACATGTGCTGGTTTAAGCAGGGGAACCTTCCGTGTCGTGCATGATTTCAAACCATGACGTTTTAGTGTATTACCAACAGTAACCTTGGAAACGGTCCCAGCTCTTTTCAGGTCATTGACCAGCTCCTCCTGTGTAGTTCTGGGCTGATTCCTCACCTTTCTTAGGATCATTGAGACCCAACAAGGTGAGATCTTGCACGGAGCACCAGTCCGAGGGAGATTGACAGTCATGTTTAGCTTCTTCCATTTTCTAATGATTGCTCCAACAGTGGACCTTTTTTCACCAAGCTGCTTGGCAATTTCCTCGTAGCCCTCTCCAGCCTCGTGGAGGTGGACAGTTTTGTCTCTGGTGTCTTTGGACGGCTCTTTGGTCTTGGCCATGTTAGTAGTTGGAGTCTTACTGATTGTCTGAGGTGGACATGTGTCTTTATGCAGTGAACGACCTCAAACAGATCCGTCTGATTTAGGAGAATAAATGGAGTGGAGGTGGACTTTTTAACAGTGGACTAACAGGTCTTTGAGGGTCAGAATTCTATCTGATAGACAGGTGTTCAAATACTTATTTGCAGCTGTATCATACAAATAAATTGTTAAAAAATCATACATTGTGATTTCTGGATTTTTCTTTTTAGATTATGTCTCTCACAGTGGACATGCACCTACGATGAAAATTTCCGACCCCTCCATGATTTCTAAGTGGGAGAACTTGCAAAATAGCAGGGTGTTCAAATACGAATTTTCCTCACTGTATATGACAGGCCTATGGGGTGGTAAATGGGTAAAGATGCACCCAAATGAGTCTGCGTGCAGTTATCCATAATTCTCCTTCTTCAAGCTAACCAAAAGTAAAGCGTAAAGTTATTTGTCTAAAAAGAGCACGTGCGCTGCCATTAATAGAAAGTGCCACACAAGAAAACAAAAGTTAATATTAAGCGCGCTTCAGTCTACCTGAGGATCAGCTGTGCACTCCAATAATAACAAGGAATAATGCCGTTTTTATGGAGGGCGTTATATGCATGCAGTGGAGCCAGGTCCTAAAGGCCTGTGCGAGCGTAAAAAGTGTTACATTTGGACACGTAACTTTTAGAATGTACTGAAAGTGAATGAGGGCGGCTCCACTGCTTGAGCTAGACGCGCGTGTGAGGCAGCACGTCCTGCACGTGTAGATTTCAGAAAATCGGATCCATCCTATTTTTTGATGCTCTAGGTGAGTGTAGGTGCGTATTCCCATCAGAAAACACAGAGAGCGTGCACCCATTGTTGTATTTGTGCATTTACCATCAGCACAGTACACTCCCGGGGCAGTTCTGTGCTGTGTGAAAGAGCCCAAATCCAGAAAGACTGTTAATTAGTGCTTTGAAATTTACTTTTGAAATCCTCACGTTTGCCTTGGTCAGCCTGTACAGGGGGTAAATGCAAACCTATTTAGTTTGTTAGTTTCACTGTGGACCTGATACAAGTGGCTAAATGCGCCCAGTCAAGTTTGATCAGCTTTCCCATTGAGAAACATAGAGCCTGTTCTGCGTGTGTACGTCCTGCTCCAGCTGCCATTGGAGCAGCCCTTGCGTTGGCGCACAGCTGTGGTTTCGCGAGGTTACGCGCATAAACACTGACACGTGCAGTGGAGCCAGGCCCTTAGGCTACTTACAGTCAAGGGGAAAGACAAAACATTGGCTGTGATGCAGAGGAGCTGCTGCTGGGAACAAGGCAGAAAATCACAGACACATGGACATGAGAGTGAGGAGGAGCAGACTTTTAGCTACCAAAATAAATGAATGCAGAGAAACAAAGATTTGATGGTGGTGATGTTTATGTCTAATAGCCTTTAAGTAAAAGATCATAAACCACATGTTGCTATTGAGACACAGTATTTTTTATGTGTTATGCGTTAATGATTGTAGACTAAATCATTAAGCCAAATATCTATTCATAGTGGCCAGTTGCTAGTGGTCAGTTGTAATTATAATTATTAATTATAAGAACCGGCAACTTTGAAAGTTGTTCAATAATTTTTACAATAAGTCATTTATTGCTAATCTCTATAGTCGGAACAATAAAAGTTAAGATTTGTTGTTCATGCTAACAATAAGGATCACCCACAATTGGTCTGGCCAATCCACATCTGGAATCCCGGCGCTGTGTCTGGTTCACACTTTACATAGATGAATTTTGTAATCGAAAGACTGTGCTTTTTTTGTCTGAAACCTGTCTGTATTGTATTATGTAAAATATAAAAGTACATTACCAATTGTAAAATAGATTTTGCAGTATTTGATCAAACGTATTTATGCTGAAAGATGTTGGAATAGCAAATACATCAATACTACTGTTGTACTTTAAGCGTTCTTGAAAATCAAATAAGAAGTGTATGTATGTGAAAATCTGTATGTAGTTCATACGTGTACTGGCTGCTGAGATGCTTCTCCCTGTTTTACACATGTATGAAATCCTTCCTGTTAGGCTTTTGGTACTCACAAACGATTTGAGCCTTTGTGCCCCTGTTTAACCCTTATCAGTACACGTGCCAAAACCTACTAATCTGTACACCTGGGGTCCACACGGAACATCATATCATATTATCATCATCATATTATAAATATATAAAACATCATATTATATATTTCCCATAAGTGTGCAGGTAACAGTTGTCTCCAAATTAGGTTTTTGACAAGTGTGACAACCTCAGATACTATAAATAAAGAAACAATGAAATTCATTTGGTATAACTTGCTTTAAATCAATGAAAAATGAAATAATAACCTCACGTTTTTTTCTCTTTTTTCACATTTTTGTCACTTTTAGTGCAAAATCACTAAGCTGTAAGATGTGTAAGCTGAGTTTTTTTTATGTTCTGTTGCATCATTGATGCTAACAAAGAAAAGACATCATAGGTGTTCCTTTTGGTATAGGGTATACATAATCCTTTTGGCAAAATTAACCTCTTTGGTACTGGGGTTCAAGCGGACCCCACAGTAACAAAAAATATGTTTTAAGAAAATGTGGGTGTCTCATAAAAAACTAAAGGAGTGTGATCACAATAGATTGTCATATTGGCAAGAAAATCAACACGGGGCCTTCACAAATGCAATATTTACACTCCACTGCATGATTATAGGCACTCATCATGTGAATGTGAATTTATTGTCAATGCAAGTGTAAGTCTTTCTTAATTTAATGAAACAATATGCAACTCTGGTATCTGTCAGAGAAATATCAAAAACAAATAATAACCAGATGTTAGACACCTGGTTCGGCTGGGGTCCACGTGGACCCCAAATGTATTTTTTGTATACACACCACATAAATAATGGTAAAAAAATTAGCTCTTGGGCATGTGATAGCAACAAGTTGGGTGACAATCAATCGCAATCAGAAATATGGCAACGTTTTTACCCCTGGGATCCGCATGGACACCAGGTGTACTGATTAGGGTTAATTACAGGTTTGTTTAGTTCAGTGATTTGGATCAAAATAAAAAAACAAAAAGACAGCTAAAGGATTGAAACCTTAATCTCAGTAGTAGTATTTATTTATTTATTTTATCTTATGTTGTTAGTCGCTAATATTTAATTTCTGAAGCTCCACAGATAGTTGTAATAAAGTAAATGGTCATGACAGCAATGACAATGACAACATTATTAAAGCAAGTGACTTTTAAAAAATTTAATATTGCTACAATTATTTGATTTAACAGTGGTTTATAAATTAACATGTTACAACTGCACAATGAAGCTAGCATTATGTACTGTATTATTTTCTACTAGTAAACACATCTGAAAACATCCATCAAGGATTTTAGTTCTCATTCACACAATAAATAAAGAATAATAAATACTGTGACAAATTTACATGTACATACACATTATTAAATCATTTGGATTATAGAAGGACAAGCGCAGTAAGAGCTATTGTGACAGAAAAGAGACTCATTTTGTTGATTGGTGCTGCTGCTGTTGTCTGGCCGCCTCCACTGCCCGTCGCTGTTGTTGTTGTGGTTGTTGTTGAGGCTCCATTGTTTGTTCCATCTGCACTTGCAGATGCTATCGACAGCAGAGCCGCCTCAGCTGCTGAAGTGGTCGCTGAAGCAGCCAGGGCTGCTGAATATGCTGTTGAAGATAGTGTATCTGCCATATTTGCAATGTTTCCATTTGTTAAGCCTGTCAGTGCAGTCTCTGACACAGTTTCAGCTGCTACTCCTGTGGCTTGGGCCATTTGAGCCACAGCCTTGATCTCTTGAAGAATGGCTTGATCTCTTGAATTTGAGGCTGGTGTACTTGATATAATGTCCTGGAGTTGTGCAGCTCCTTGAATTGATGCTGTAGACACAGATCGCGCTGCATCAGCAGAATTTGTCAGTGTCTCCCTTGTTGGGGAATTTGCTGCTGCTTTTGCTGCAGCTTCAGCAGCTGTGTTAGCCGCTTGGGCACTGGTGTAAGCTATGGCTGCTTTTTCTGCTACTTGCTGTGACTGGGAAGGAGGTAATGTGTCGGCCGCTCTTAAGGCAGCGCTTGCGGCTTCTTGAGCTGCATTCGATGCAACTCTTGCTGCATCCACAGCCATGTTTAAAGGAGCTAATCCAAGAGCCACGAGTTCAGCGGCTCTGGCTGCAGCCTTGGCTGCTGCTGCAGCTGCTTCTGCTGCCGGTTGAGCACTTGGTCCTACAGATGCTGCTGCTGCTGCGGTTGTAGCTGCTGCTGCCGCTGCTGCTGCTGTGGATGCAACCACTGCACCTTCTTGAGCTTTTGCCAAGGCTATTTGTGTGCCTCCATTAGGGTCATCAGTTGTTGGTGTAGATGTACCCGTGTTGCCATTATCTGACGTTCTTGGTAATGCTTGATAAGAAGCCCTCGCTGCAGCCTGAGCTGTTCTGGCAGCAGATTTCGCGGTTGGCGTAATTAGCTCAGTTGAGTTTGCTACTACAGCATTAGCTGCAGTTTCTGAAGCAATGGCTGTTGCTTCTGTCATATCTGCCACACTTTGTGCAACTTGTTTTATTCTTTCTATTTCTGCATCCTGATTTTGAGTGGATCCTGCCAGTACCTCCAGTGTAGTAGCTGCAGCTTCTCCCACTGTTTTGGCTGCATTTGCAGTTTCAATCACCTCTTCTAGTGTTGCAGAATCTACACTTGCTCTTGCTGCTGCTTCTGCTGCCCTCCTGGCTGATAGTGCTGCTTGGTTTGCTGCCTCAATTAACTTTGTTCCTTCAGATGTAGTGACAGTTGCTCTTGCAGCATTCACAACCCTCTCTGCAGCATCAGCTGCATTTCTGGCAGCTATCGCAGCCACTGTCAAAGGCTGAGTTCCATTCGCCACAGCCGAGGCTGCGTCAGCTGCAACTTGAGCTGCGGTCACTGCCGCTAATACTTCCTGACGTGGTGCTCCTGCTGCTGAAGCTGTGGCTGCTGCTAATGCAGTGGCTGCAGCCGCTGCTGCGGTAGATGTTGATACTGCTGATCGATCTGTTGTTGTTACAGGTGCTGGAGTTGTGGGTGTTGGTGTGGGATCAGTAATGTTCCACCGTGGAAGTGCAATTTCTGCTGCAATTGCACTGGCCTCTGCAGCTGTAGCTGCTGCTTTTGCAGACTCTAACATGATGCCAGCTGTGTCTGTTTGTGTGACACCTGTTGCAGCTCTAGCTGCCAGTGCAGTTGCTTGACTCATTTGTGCCACTGTTTGTGTTGCTGAGATGGAAAGCTCTGTTGCACGTGCTCCATCTGTAGCTGGCAGAGAACTTAATATTCTACCCAAAGAATCAGCTGCCTCTGCAGACCTTTGCGCGACCTGTGTCTCTGCATCAGCTGCTCCATTAATTGCTTCATCTGTCCCTGTGGTGGCTAGTTGTGCTGCTTGTGCTGCCTCTTTAGCTGCCTGTGCTAATTGTAAAGCAATGTTTAAAACTTCATCAGTCGCATTCTTCAAAGGTGCAGGTACTTCAGAGGCTTCTAGTTTTGCAGCCTCAACTGCCAGTAAAGTTTTGTTGGCAGCTTCCAGTGCTGCTTGTGCTGCCTCATCTGGTGTTCTCTCTCCGTTTGCCACTAAGGCTGCTACCTTAGCTGCTTCCCTTGCTGCTTTCATGGCTAACTCTGCTTTGGGAGATGCTGTTGCTCCTGCAGCAGTGGAAATAGAGGCTGCTGCAGCAGCTGCAGTTGATGCTGCAGCGGCTGCAGCTGAGGCTGCTGCTGATGTTGCGGATCTTATTGTTGAGTCTTTCATAGACGGCGTGAGCCCTGATATTGTGTTGGCCAAACTGACACCTCTGTAAGCTGATTTTAAGGATTCTCTCGCTGAGGCAATTGCTTCATTCCCCAGTTGCTCTGCTTCATCTGGAGTTGCTGCTTTGATAGACGCAGCTGCCTTATCTACTGCAGTCTTCGCTTCTGGTGTTGCTTTTCCAACCAGATCTGATGCTATTTGAAATGCGATTAAAGCATCTTTTAATGTTTTTGCATCAACTGGTTGAACGGTTGTTTGTTGCAGTGCAGCCAATACGGCTTTGAGGGCTTCTTCTGACGCTATAGCTGAATCATTCATGGCTGCAGCAGCTGCATTTAAACTTTCAGGAGTTATTGTAGATACATTGTTTGCTGCCTGGGCTGCTTTGAGAGCTGCTTCTGTTGCATTGGCAGATGCTTCAAGAATATACTCAGTAAACGGTGCCATTGAATCTGGGAGAGCCTCTGCTGCTTGTTTTGCTGCCAAAGATGCCTCCTGTGCTTTTTGTGCTGCAATTTGAGCTGCTTGTATGGCTTCCTCTGGTGAAGCGGTCCCATTGAGTACTGCTTCTGCCATTCTCGCTGCCTCTTCAGCAGCCTTGATTGCTTCTTCTGCAGCGATCCTTGCTTTGTCAGCAAGTGGTCCAGTGGAGGCTGATGCGACTGTGGCTGCTGTGGCTCCTGCAGTTGTTGCAGCACTTGATGCTACAGATGCTGCTGCTGCTGCTGCAGCTCTGGCAGCTCTTATCTCTGCAGAGGATTTTGTTGATAATATGTTTGCAGCAGACTCAATGGTTTGGTTTGTTGAAGTATTGGCATCTTTAACTGAATTAATAGCTTCATTTGACAGACGGTTTGCCTCTTCTGTTGTGTTTGCTGTTAAGGAGGCAGCTGCCTTTTCCACTGCAGTTATGGATTTGTTTGCGGTTTGTGCGGCATTCTCAGCTACTGATGACACAAATCCTTCTAATTTGGGGTCAAGGGGTACAGTCGTATTTTGTTGTACTGCAGATAGTAATGCTGTGAGGGCTTTTTCTGCTGCGATTGCTGAATTCATTTCATGGCTGCAGGCTGCTGCATTCAACTTTCAGGAGTTATTGTAGATGCATTGTTTGCTGCCTGGGCTGCTTTGAGAGCTGCTTCTGTTGCATTGGCAGATGCTTGAAGAATTCTTTCTCTAAATGGTGCCATTGAATCTGGGAGAGCCTCTGCTGCTTGTTTTGCTGCCAAAGATGCCTCCTGTGCTTTTTGTGCTGCAATTTGAGCTGCTTGTATGGCTTCCTCTGGTGAAGCGGTCCCATTGAGTACTGCTTCTGCCATTCTCGCTGCCTCTTCAGCAGCCTTGATTGCTTCTTCTGCAGCGATCCTTGCTTTGTCAGCAAGTGGTCCAGTGGAGGCTGATGCGACTGTGGCTGCTGTGGCCGCTCCTGCTGCTGCTGCAGCATTTGATGCTATCTTTGCTGCTGATGCTGCCGCAGCTGCGGTTGCCCTTATCACTGCTTGGGATTTTGTTGATAATATGTTTGCAGCAGACTCAATGGTTTGGTTTTTGTTGAATTATTGGCATCTTTAACTGAATTAATAGCTTCGTTTGACAGACGGTTTGCCTCTTCTGTTGTGTTTGCTGTTAAGGAGGCAGCTGCCTTTTCCACTGCAGTTATGGATTTGTTAGCGGTTTGTGCGGCATTCTCAGCTGCTGATGACACAAATCCTTCTAATTTGGGGTCAAGGGGTGCAGTCGTATTTTGTTGTACTGCAGATAGTAATGCTGTGAAGGCTTTTTCTGTTGAGATTGCTGAATCATTCATGGCTGAGGCTGCTGCATTCAGACTTTCAGGAGTTATTGTAGATGCATTGTTTGCTGCCTGGGATGCTTTGAGAGCTGCTTCTGTTGCATTGGCAGATGCTTCAAGAAATTCCCTCCCTAAATGGTGCCATTGAATCTGGGAGAGCCTCTGCTGCTTGTTTTGCTGCCAAAGATGCCTCCTGTGCTTTTTGTGCTGCAATTTTAGCTGCTTGTATGGCTTCCTCTGGTGAAGCGGTCCCATTGAGTACTGCTTCTTCTGCCATTCTCGCTGCCTCTTCAGCCTCTTCAGCAGCCTTGATTGCTTCTTCTGCAGCGACCTGTGCTTTGTCAGCAAGTGGTCCAGTGGAGGCTGATGCGACTGTGGCTGCTGTGGCCGCCGCTGCTGCTGCAGCATTTGATGCTATCTTTGCTGCTGATGCTGCCGCAGCTGCTGTTGCACTTATCTCTGCAGGGGATTTCATTGACAGTATATTTGAAGCTGACTTCAAGGGTTTGATTTGTTGAATTATTGGTATCTTTAACTGAATTAATAGCTTCATTTGACAGACGGTTTGCCTCTTCTGTTGTGTTTGCTGTTAAGGAGGCAGCTGCCTTTTCCACTGCAGTTATGGATTTGTTTGCAGTTTGTGCGGCATTCTCAGCTGCTGATGACACAAATCCTTCTAAATTTGGGGTCAAGGGTGCTGTCGTATTTTTGTTGTACTGCAGATAGTAATGCGGTGAAGGCTTTTTCTGTTGCAATTGCTGAATCATTCATGGCTGTAGCTGCTGCATTTCAAACTTTCAGGAGTTATTGTAGATGCATTGTTTGCTGCCTGGGCTGCTTTTTGAGAGCTGCTTCTGTTACATTGGCAGATGCTTGAAGAATTCTTTCTCCTAAATGGTGCCATTGAATCTGGGAGAGCCTCTGCTGCTTGTTTTGCTGCCAAAGATGCCTCCTGTGCTTTTTGTGCTGCAATTTTAGCTGCTTGTATGGCTTCCTCTGGTGAAGCGGTTCCATTGAGTACTGCTTCTGCCATTCTCGCTGCCTCTTCAGCAGCCTTGATTGCTTCTTCTGCAGCGACCTGTGCTTTGTCAGCAAGTGGTCCAGTGGAAGGCTGATGCGACTGTGGCTGCTGTGGCCGCCGCTGCTGCTGCAGCATTTGATGCTATTTTTGCTGCTGCTGCTGCCGCCGTTGCTGTTGCACTTATCTCTGCAGGGGATTTCATTGACAGTATATTTGAAGCTGACTCAAGGGTTTGATTTGTTGAATTATTGGTATCATTAACTGAATTAATAGCTTCATTTGACAGACGGTTTGCCTCTTCTGTTGTGTTTGCTGTTAAGGAGGCAGCTGCTTTTCCACTGCAGTTATGGATTTGTTTGCAGTTTGTGCGGCATTCTCAGCTGCTGATGACACAAAATCCTTCTAAATTGGGTCAANGGTGCTCCTGCTGCTGAAGCTGTGGCTGCTGCTAATGCAGTGGCTGCAGCCGCTGCTGCGGTAGATGTTGATACGCTGATCGATCTGTTGTTGTTACAGGTGCTGGAGTTGTGGGTGTTGGTGTGGGAATCAGTAATGTTCCACCGTGGAAGTGCAATTTCTGCTGCAATTGCACTGGCCTCTGCAGCTGTAGCTGCTGCTTTGCAGACTCTAACATGATGCCAGCTGTGTCTGTTTGTGTGACACCTGTTGCAGCTCTAGCTGCCAGTGCGTTGCTTGACTCATTTGTGCCACTGTTGTGTTGCTGAGATGGAAAGCTCTGTGCACGTGCCCATCTGTAGCTGGCAGAGAACTTAATATTCTACCCAAAGAATCAGCTGCCTCTGCAGACCTTTGCGCGACCTGTGTCTCTGCATCAGCTCTCCATTAATTGCTTCATCTGTCCCTGTGGTGGCTAGTTGTGCTGCTTGTGCTGCCTCTTTAGCTGCCTGTGCTAATTGTAAAAGCAATGTTTAAAACTTCATCAGTCGCATTCTTCAAAGGTGCAGGTACTTCAGAGGCTTCTAGTTTTGCAGCCTCAACTGCCAGTAAAGTTTTGTTGGCAGCTTCCAGTGCTGCTTGTGCTGCCTCATCTGGTGTTCTCTCTCCGTTTGCCACTAAGGCTGCTACCTTAGCTGCTTCCCTTGCTGCTTTCATGGCTAACTCTGCTTTGGGAGATGCTGTTGCTCCTGCAGCAGTGGAAATAGAGGCTGCTGCAGCAGCTGCAGTTGATGCTGCAGCGGCTGCAGCTGAGGCTGCTGCTGATGTTGCGGATCTTATTGTTGAGTCTTTCATAGACGGCGTGAGCCCTGATATTGTGTTGGCCAAACTGACACCTCTGTAAGCTGATTTTAAGGATTCTCTCGCTGAGGCAATTGCTTCATTCCCCAGTTGCTCTGCTTCATCTGGAGTTGCTGCTTTGATAGACGCAGCTGCCTTATCTACTGCAGTCTTCGCTTCTGGTGTTGCTTTTTCCAACCAGATCTGATGCTATTTGAAATGCGATTAAAGCATCTTTAATGTTTTTGGCAATCAACTGGTTGAACGGTTGTTTGTTGCAGTGCAGCCAACACGGCTCTGAGGGCTTCTTCTGACGCTATAGCTGAATCATTCATGGCTGCAAGCAGCTGCATTTAAACTTTCAGGAGTTATTGTAGATACATTGTTTGCTGCCTGGCTGCTTTGAGAGCTGCTTCTGTTGCATTGGCAGATGCTTCAAGAATATACTCAGTAAACGGTGCCATTGAATCTGGGAGAGCCTCTGCTGCTTGTTTTGCTGCCAAAGATGCCTCCTGTGCTTTTTGTGATGCAATTTGAGCTGCTTGTATGGCTTCCTCTGGTGGAACGGTTCCATTGAGTACTGCTTCGGCAGTTTTCGCTGCTTCTTCAGCAGCCTTGATTGCTTCTGCTGCAGCGACCTGTGCTTTGTCAGCAAGTGGTCCAGTGGAGGCTGATGCGACTGTGGCTGCTGTGGCTCCTGCAGTTGTTGCAGCACTTGATGCTACAGATGCTGCTGCTGCTGCTGCAGCTCTGGCAGCTCTTATCTCTGCAGAGGATTTTGTTGATAATATGTTTGCAGCAGACTCAATGGTTTGGTTTGTTGAATTATTGGCATCTTTAACTGAATTAATAGCTTCGTTTGACAGACGGTTTGCCTCTTCTGTTGTGTTTGCTGTTAAGGAGGCAGCTGCCTTTTCCACTGCAGTTATGGATTTGTTTGCGGATTGTGCGGCATTCTCAGCTACTGATGACACAAATCCTTCTATTTTGGGGTCAAGGGGTACAGTCATATTTTGTTGTACTGCAGATAGTAATGCTGTGAGTGATTTTTCTGCTGCGATTGCTGAAACTTTCATGGCTGCAGCCGATGCATTTAAACTTTCAGGAGTTATTGTAGATGCATTGTTTGCTGCCTGGGCTGCTTTTTGAGCTGCTTCTGTTACATTGGCAGACGCTTGAAAAATTCCCTCCTTAAAAGGTGCCATTGAATCTGGGAGAGCCTCTGCTGCTTGTTTTGCTGCCAAAGATGCCTCCTGTGCTTTTTGTGCTGCAATTTTAGCTGCTTGTATGGCTTCCTCTGGTGAAGCGGTCCCATTGAGTACTGCTTCTGCCATTCTCGCTGCCTCTTCAGCAGCCTTGATTGCTTCTTCTGCAGCGACCTGTGCTTTGTCAGCAAGTGGTCCAGTGGAGGCTGATGCGACTGTGGCTGCTGTGGCCGCCGCTGCTGCTGCAGCATTTGATGCTATGTTTGCTGCTGCTGCTGCCACAGATGCTGTTGCACTTATCTCTGCAGGGGATTTCATTGACAGTATATTTGAAGCTGATTCAAGGGTTTGATTTGTTGAATTATTGGTATCTTTAACTGAATTAATAGCTTCATTTGACAGACGGTTTGCCTCTTCTGTTGTGTTTGCTGTTAAGGAGGCAGCTGCCTTTTCCACTGCAGTTATGGATTTGTTTGCAGTTTGTGCGGCATTCTCAGCTGCTGATGACACAAATCCTTCTAAATTGGGGTCAAAGGGTGCTGTCGTATTTTGTTGTACTGCAGATAGTAATGCGGTGAAGGCTTTTTCTGTTGCAATTGCTGAATCATTCATGGCTGTAGCTGCTGCATTCAAACTTTCAGGAGTTATTGTAGATGCATTGTTTGCTGCCTGGGCTGCTTTTTGAGCTGCTTCTGTTACATTGGCAGATGCTTGAAGAATTCTTTCTCTAAATGGTGCCATTGACTCTGGGAGAGCCTCTGCTGCTTGTTTTGCTGCCAAAGATGCCTCCTGTGCTTTTTGTGCTGCAATTTTAGCTGCTTGTATGGCTTCCTCTGGTGAAGCGGTTCCATTGAGTACTGCTTCTGCCATTCTCGCTGCCTCTTCAGCAGCCTTGATTGCTTCTTCTGCAGCGACCTGTGCTTTGTCAGCAAGTGGTCCAGTGGAAGCTGATGCAACTGTGGCGGCTGTGGCCGCCGCTGCTGCTGCAGCATTTGATGCTATTTTTGCTGCTGCTGCTGCCGCCGTTGCTGTTGCACTTATCTCTGCAGGGGATTTCATTGACAGTATATTTGAAGCTGACTCAAGGGTTTGATTTGTTGAATTATTGGTATCATTAACTGAATTAATAGCTTCATTTGACAGACGGTTTGCCTCTTCTGTTGTGTTTGCTGTTAAGGAGGCAGCTGCCTTTTCCACTGCAGTTATGGATTTGTTTGCAGTTTGTGCGGCATTCTCAGCTGCTGATGACACAAATCCTTCTAAATTGGGGTCAAAGGGTGCTGTCGTATTTTGTTGTACTGCAGATAGTAATGCGGTGAAGGCTTTTTCTGTTGCAATTGCTGAATCATTCATGGCTGTAGCTGCTGCATTCAAACTTTCAGGAGTTATTGTAGATGCATTGTTTGCTGCCTGGGCTGCTTTTTGAGCTGCTTCTGTTACATTGGCAGACGCTTGAAGAATTCCCTCCTTAAAAGGTGCCATTGAATCTGGGAGAGCCTCTGCTGCTTGTTTTGCTGCCAAAGATGCCTCCTGTGCTTTTTGTGCTGCAATTTTAGCTGCTTGTATGGCTTCCTCTGGTGAAGCGGTTCCATTGAGTACTGCTTCTGCCATTCTCGCTGCCTCTTCAGCAGCCTTGATTGCTTCTTCTGCAGCGACCTGTGCTTTGTCAGCAAGTGGTCCAGTGGAGGCTGATGCGAACTGTGGCTGCTGTGGCTCCTGCTGCTGCTGCAACATTTGATGCTATTTTTGCTGCTGCTGCTGCTGCTGTTATGGCATTCCTTACCTCTGCAGGAGATTTTGTAGGTGGTGGAGTGGTTGTTATTGTAGGTGATGGTGTGGTTGTTATCGTAGGTGATGGCGTGGTAGGAAAGTATGTTATGGCTTTAAATGCATTTTCAGCTGCATTGTTTGCTGAATTAATTATGTTTTGTAACAATGTAAAAGCCTCATTTGATAATTTTTGTGCATCTTCTGTAGTGTTTGCCGTTAAAGACTCTGCTGCCTTTTCAACAGCAGTTTGCGTTGCACTGGCAGTATTTTCGGCATTCTTTGCTGCATCAACTATAAATGTTTTTAATATTGGGTCAAGTGGCGCAGTAATATTTTGTTCTAGAGCTGCTAACATAGCCTTGGCTGCTTGTTGTGATGCTATTGCTGACTCATTCATGGCTGTAGTTGCTGCTTGTAGGTTTTCATCAGTTAAAGAAAACACATTATTAGCTGCTTCAGCTGCCTTAAGGGCTGCCTTTGTTGCATTAGCAGTTGCTTCCCCAATATTTTCTGAATATTGGGTCAGTGATGCAGGGGTTGTCTGTGATGCTTGCTCTGCTGCCTGGGATGCCTCAAGTGCTTTCTCTGCTGCCAGCTGAGCTGCTTGTATTGTATCTGTTAGTGTTCCTGTTCCGTTTAGTAATGCCTGAGCCTGTCTTGCTGCCTCTTGAGCAGCTTTGAGAGCTTCCACAGATGCATTATAGGCTTGCTGAGCCAAGGTTCTGTTGGTTGTGGATGCAGCTGCTGCTGCTGCTGCCGCTGCAGCTGTTGCTGCTGCTGTTGCTGCTGTTGATGCCACACCAGTAGCTGTAGCTGCTGTTACTGCTTCACTTCTGCCCGGTACTATTACTGGTGCTTTAGTTGTAGTTGTTGTTGTAGTTGGTATAATTTTCATAGTTGTAGGAGCTGTAGTTGTAGTATTTGGAGGAGCTGTAGTTGTGGTAGTTGGAGGAGCTGTAGTTGTAGTATTTGGAGGAGCTGTAGTTGTGGTAGTTGGAGGAGCTGTAGTTGTAGTATTTGGAGGAGCTGTAGTTGTGGTAGTTGGAGGAGCTGTAGTTGTAGTATTTTGAGGAGTTGTAGTTGTGGTAGTTGTAGTTGTGGTAGTTGGAGGAGTTGCAGTTGTGGTAGTTGTAGATGTTGTAGTTTGAGGAGTTGTAGTTGTGGTAGTTGGAGGAGTTGTCGTTGTGGTAGTTGGAGGAGTTGTAGTTGTGGTAGTTGGAGGAGTTGTAGTTGTGGTAGTTGGAGGAGTTGTAGTTGTGGTAGTTGGAGGAGATGTAGTTTTAGTGTTACCAACTGGAGGTATAACTGGTAGAGATGTCGTAGTAGTTGTTGTTTTTTGAGGAGCTGTAGTTGTAGTTGTAGTTGGCGGAGTTGTAGTTGTGGTAGTTGTAGGAGTGGTAGTTGGAGGAGTTGTAGTTGTGGTAGTTGGAGGAGTTGTAGTTGTGGTAGTTGGAGGAGTTGTAGTTGTGGTAGTTGTGGAGGAGTTGTAGTTGTGGTAGTTGGAGGAGTTGTAGTTGTGGTAGTTGTAGGAGTGGTAGTTGGAGGAGTTGTAGTTGTGGTAGTTGGAGGAGTTGTAGTTGTGGTAGTTGGAGGAGTTGTAGTTGTGGTAGTTGGGGCAGTTGTAGTTGTGGTAGTTGGATGAGTGCCAGTTGGAGGAGTTGTAGTTGTGGTAGTTGGAGGAGTTGTAGTTGTGGTAGTTGGAGGAGTTGTAGTTGTGGTAGTTGTAGGAGTGTAGTTGGAGGAGTTGTAGTTGTGGTAGTTGGAGGAGTTGTAGTTGTGGTAGTTGGAGGAGTTGTAGTTGTGGTAGTTGGAGGAGTTGTAGTTGTGGTAGTTGGAGGGGATGTAGTTTTAGTGTTACCAACTGGAGGTATAACTGGTAGAGATGCCGTAGTAGTAGTAGTTGTTTTTTGAGGAGCTGTTGTTGTAGTTGTAGTTGGCGGAGGAGTCGTGGTGGTTGTTGGAGTAGTTGTAGTCGTAGTTGTTGGAGTCGTGGTAGTTGTAGTTGTTGGAGGAGTCGTGGTAGTTGTTGGAGTAGTTGTAGTTGTAGTTGGAGTTGGAGTTGTCAGAGGAGTCGTAGTAGTTGGGGTTGGAGTAGTAGTAGTTGAGGTTGGAGGCATATTACTTGGGCTTGGAGTAGTAGTTGTGGTTGGAGTCGTAGTAGTTGGGGTTGGAGTAGTAGTAGTTGGGGTTGGAGTAGTAGTAGTTGAGGTTGGAGGCATATTACTTGGGCTTGGAGTAGTAGTCGTGGTTGGAGTAGTAGTAGTTGGGGCTGGAGTAGTAGTAGTTGGGGTTGGAGTAGTTGTAGTTGGCGCAGGAGTCGTAGTAGTTGGGGTTGGAGTAGTAGTAGTTGAGGTTGGAGGCATATTACTTGGGCTTGGAGTAGTAGTTGTGGTTGGAGTCGTAGTAGTTGGGGTTGGAGTAGTAGTAGTTGGGGTTGGAGTAGTTGTAGTTGGCGCAGGAGTCGTAGTAGTTGGGGTTGGAGTAGTAGTAGTTGAGGTTGGAGGCATATTACTTGGGCTTGGAGTAGTAGTTGTGGTTGGAGTCGTAGTAGTTGGGGTTGGAGTAGTAGTAGTTGTGGTTGGAGTAGTTGTAGTTGGCGCAGGAGTCGTAGTAGTTGGGGTTGGAGTAGTAGTAGTTGAGGTTGGAGGCATATTACTTGGGCTTGGAGTAGTAGTTGTGGTTGGAGTCGTAGTAGTTGGGGTTGGAGTAGTAGTAGTTGGGGTTGGAGTAGTTGTAGTTGGCGCAGGAGTCGTAGTAGTTGGGTTGGAGTTAGTAGTTGAGGTTGGAGGCATATTACTTGTAGTAGTTGGGTTGGAGTCGTTGTAGTTGGGGTTGGAGTAGTAGTAGTTGAGGTTGGAGGCATATTACTTGGGCTTGGAGTAGTAGTTGTGGTTGGAGTCGTAGTAGTTGGGGTTGGAGTAGTAGTAGTCGTGGTTGGAGTAGTTGTAGTTGGCGCAGGAGTCGTAGTAGTTGGGGTTGGAGTAGTAGTAGTTGAGGTTGGAGGCATATTACTTGGGCTTGGAGTAGTAGTCGTGGTTGGAGTAGTTGTAGTTGTCGGAGGAGTCGTGGTAGTTGTTGGAGGAGTTGTGGTTGTAGTTGGCGGAGGAGTTGTGGTGGTAGTTGGCGGAGGAGTTGTGGTTGTAGTTGGTGGAGGAGTTGTGGTGGTAGTTGGCGGAGGAGTTGTGGTTGTAGTTGGTGAGAGGAGTTGTGGTGGTAGTTGGCGGAGGAGTTGTGGGTGTAGTTGGTGGAGGAGTTGTGGTGGTAGTTGGCGGAGGAGTTGTGGTGGTAGTTGGGAGGAGTTGTGGTTGTAGTTGGCGGAGGAGTTGTGGTTGTAGTTGGCGGAGGAGTTGTGGTGGTAGTCGGCGGAGGAGTTGTGGTTGTAGTTGGCGGAGGAGTTGTGGTTGTAGTCGGCGGAGGAGGAGTTGTGGTTGTAGTCGGCGGAGGAGTTGTGGTGGTAGTTGGCGGAGGAGTTGTGGTTGTAGTTGGTGGAGGAGTTGTGGTGGTAGTTGGCGGAGGAGTTGTGGTGGTAGTTGGCGGAGGAGTTGTGGTTGTAGTCGGCGGAGGAGTTGTGGTTGTAGTCGGCGGAGGAGTTGTGGTTGTAGTCGGCGGAGGAGTTGTGGTGGTAGTTGGCGGAGGAGTTGTGGTTGTAGTCGCGGAGGAGTTGTGGTTGTAGTCGGCGGAGGAGTTGTGGTTGTAGTCGGCGGAGGAGTTGTGGTTGTAGTTGGCGGAGGAGTTGTGGTGGTAGTTGGCGGAGGAGTTGTGGTTGTAGTTGGCGGAGGAGTTGTGGTTGTAGTCGGCGGAGGAGTTGTGGTTGTAGTTGGCGGAGGAGTTGTGGTGGTAGTTGGCGGAGGAGTTGTGGTTGTAGTTGGCGGAGGAGTTGTGGTTGTAGTCGGCGGAGGAGTTGTGGTTGTAGTTGGCGGAGGAGTTGTGGTTGTAGTCGGCGGAGGAGTTGTGGTGGTAGTTGGCGGAGGAGTTGTGGTGGTAGTTGGCGGAGGAGTTGTGGTGGTAGTTGGCGGAGGAGTTGTGGTTGTAGTTGGCGGAGGAGTTGTGGTTGTAGTTGGCGGAGTGGTAGTTGTGGATTCCAGGACATCTGTCCTTCAGCGCTCCATCCACAGGTTGGACGTTCAATGCTGTTACATGATAAAAGTGTCAGAGTCAGTGTCAAATCAACAGTGTCCCATAGAACAGAGAATAATTATAATCGTGACCACTTACCTACTGGTAGTAACACCAGGAGAAGTAACCTGATAATCATGGTGAATTATGAGTCTGTCTTTCCTTTGCAGTCTTGTCCACTTACAAACTTGAAAATAAACTGAAAAGATAAAAAAAAAAAACAGCATATGATGACATTGTTAAAATCCATTAATTCAGAGCATGAACATTTAAATAATAGTTTGTAACTGTATTTCAGTATTTTCTATATTTTCTTCTTTTTCTTTTTCATGAAGTTTTTTGATCATTATCAAATCCTTCATAACTAATGACACTGTAAGTGAAAATGAGTAAATTATTAATGCATATTTTTTTATTTATCAGGATTGACATATAGCATTGGTGATTTTGTACAGTAGAGGCAAATAAATAATTTTAATTGCATGTTGATATGTCATGATCATTATCATCTTTACGATACAGACTGTAAAACATGTGCCAGAAGATCCTTTATAACAAGGATAAAATCAAAGTCTTAAATCAAAAAGTCAAACATTAATAGAAAAAAAAATCATCAATACTAATAATAATTATTATAATATTCAAAAAAGAATAGTAGTAGTAACAGTATAGAATAATATTCTATATCTACAAGCACTAAGTGACCATGATCCAATCTTTAATTCAACCTACAATTTGTTTGACTTAATGATTAATAAAAATATGTCATTAAAAACATCATTGTTTGCAGCCATGTTCTTTTTATAGATCCATGTTTGCAGCCCTATTGTCAACATTAATTTCGTAACTTTTTTTTTTTTTTTTTTTTTTTTTTTAATGGCATCACTCTTCCTGCACAAAATACAACAATTTGTGAGCGTCTCTTTCTCCAGTGAAGTCTCATCTGAACAGCAAATATACAAAAAATAAGGGATGGGACGATTCTCAAAAAAAAAAAAAAAAAAAAAAGACTATGAACTTTTATTTTTAAATATTCTAAAACCACTTTTGGCTTTATGAATGTTTATCAAATGCTTTTGTAATTCACACCTGCCTTGCACTACTGTAATCTTTTTTTAAACTACATCTCACTTTGAATTTGTACATAACCGGTTTAGAGATGATTAAGTCTTATAACATGTTCTGTGGCAAAAATAGAAAAGGAGAGCACGTTTTTATCAGGGGGAGGAGAGCGGCTGCTGCACGGACCTCTACCTCAAACTTCCCCCTCGCTGGATCCCCCTCTGCCCGTCACGCGCCTCAGCTCCTGCCCGGCGGAGATAGAGGCCAGGGATGCGTCAGAACTTACTGCAGCTCCATTCAAACCGTAACCTCTCCACGACTTCATTCTTCAAGCATCACCTGCGTATCGCTCACAGCCACAACATTCCCCTCTCTCCGTCTCCCTCTCTTTGTCATCCGCATCTGAAAAAATGTCCTTCTTTCACCTCTGTAATATTTCTAAGCTCCGTTTCCTCTCTCGACGCTCAACTCAACTACTGTAACGCACTCCTCATCGGGATCCCTGGCAGGAGCGTCCCAAAGCTCCAGTCTGTTCAGATCAGCGCTGCCAGGGTCCGGATCAGAGAGCGTAAACACAAGCACCTCCACACCCTGCACGGACTCTCTGTTCACCTCTGCATCGAACGCAAGCAGACCCATCACTGTATCTACATCACATCACCTACATGACAGACCTGCTCACACACACACACAGCTCAGCCAGGACCGGGACACGGCTCCAGACCGAGGGGACGGGGCCTTCGAGACTGTGGCAAACGCCAAAGTCCATCTGTGACATGTTAGTGCCACATGAACCATCTCGCAGTCTAAGGAGCTCAGGGACCGACTCCTGCTGGTGCCCAGAGTCTCGACTAAACACGGGGAGTCAGAGTTTCAGATGTATGCAACTAAAACCTGGAACAGTCTCCCTGAACATGTGAGACAGACTCGACTTTGATTCCAGGCTCCAAACTGTTCTTTTTAGCTGAATACGACTGGAAGGTTTTTGATTGTCATTCCACACTCTTCTCTGTCATTTAATCTCTCTCTCTCTTCAATTTTATGATGACTTCCACAGACGGGGGATGCTTCTAAAAAAGGACTAAAATCGTTCATTTAAAAAAAAAAAAAAAAAAAAAAAAAAAAAAAAAGGATATTCCTGCTTATTAATGTTTTATGGTTGTTATTCTTTTACTGTATCCCTTTGAGAATCAGTGGGATCATTTCAGCTCTGGATTTGCCGATCTTTATTTTATTTTATTTATTTATTTATTTGAGACGGGGACAGCGCACAATTTTTGCATTAACCTTGACAGGAGAGATGCATTGTACATCAGGTTGTAGCATCAGTGCTAATTTCCACCTGTCGTCCCTGGACAGGTTCATTGATTGATTGTATTTAACTGACCTTGACTATCGACTGTTCTGGAGACCTTTAGTATGTTTTGGGTTTAATGAACAAAAGGTAAAGACGCTGTTCACTTAAAAACTACTGCTTCATGACATCACAAGGTGGAACGGACGTGCATTTTGAGCTTTGGCAAAGTAGACACACTAATGAACAAACGTGTGAATGAAACAAAACACAACTACAAGTCTGTTTTTGAGGAGGGAACAATATTCTAACACGACTTAAAGCTCACGAGAGTCCGAATTTGTTTAATATAATTGTGTAATGTATGACCTTTATAAATTCAGAGCTGTGGCTTAAATAAACTCCTGACTTATCACTCAACATAAATCAAGGCTGGAAACACTCCCGGTTTCACCCAGCCTCTCCCTCGTGATCCTGTGTGTGTGTGTGTGTGTGTGTGTGTGTGTGTGTCACGCTCCTGTCTCCGGGAACAGCCCTGCCCAGTCCCTCTCTGACTGACTCATGAGGCTCTGCGCACAGGGTCAGCTCTCCTCTCCCCCCCCCACGGCTCTCACTTCTTTCTTTAGTCAGTTATATATAAGTTGTATATAAGTTATAGAAAATAAACAGACCTTTTCTGACCATTTTTGAGTAAAACGTCTGACCTAATTAATGCTACAAACATCGCACACTTTATGTAAAGAATCAACGGTCTGTAAACTTTAAACTTAAAATTTAAAGTTCATTTCTCCACAATTATAAAATATATCAACATGAAAAAAAAAAAAAAAAAAAAAAAAACTACAGGGATGCTGACAATCTCCTCTCCTCCATCCAGGTGTGAGATTCATCCAGGCCCAGACCGTCCGCAGTCACTGATGTGTTTGTGGTTGTATGGCTGATTTCGTTGTGGGGTAAATTTGGTTTACTGATAAAATAGTCAAATAGCCGTTGCTGTTGACATGTGGATCTGAACGCAGCTGACTGTCGATTAAGTGTCTCTCATTGTATTTATATTTATATTTATATTGTGGTGGCAAAGTCACATTTGCTGATCTGAACCAAACTTCAGGAGCAAAATTAAATAAAAAAAAAATGAGGCCATGTGCCATAAACCTCTTCCATGAAACAGAATCGTCACATCCCTAAACTAAAAACTAAACATGCTTTTTTTTTTGTGTTCTGGTTATTCCATTTGAATGAGAAAACCGCATAAAATATTTAAATCCAGCAAAAAGCAACTTGTACTCACTGTGATAACGAAGGAATCCTCAACCTGCTGCCCTCTCTGCTAGTCCAGTTGTGTGTTCTGAGTCTTGAGTTTTGTGTTTATATAGATGCTTTGTTCTTGAATGACACACGTCACATATCAACTAACGTAATGATTAATTATCAGTTATCATCGCGATTATTCACCCGGTGTCTCCTCCCTGGTGAGAAGTACATGCGATGATAATGGTGATTGGAACTTTCATGATGTCAAACTTGTTAAGTTACATTTTAGGCAGACAGGAGATTGTAATTGGGAAGAGTACAAGCTGCATTGTTGGTTAATCTGCGCCCTTTATTATTTACCTCATTGTGAACGCGGTATGATTCACTTCGCTGGAGGGCTACAGTATCACAGGACGGCGTCTTTCACATCAGCCACGCGATAAAACAACCGAGATGCAAAGGATGAAAGGAGGTCGCCCTTTTGACCCAGTTTTAGATCCGGAGGCACACTGAGCTTTAACTGGCCTGGAGAGAAACAGGAGTCGCAACATTAACAGCTGATACGTAACATAATTGTATAACGACAGGTCAAAAGTGTCAGAACACCCTAATTTCTCGCAATTCAAGTCGTGCGAGTCCAACGAACAGCTGGAAATGATACAAAAGTAAGAACTGAACAGACAGAATTAAAAGAAAAGATACAAAACACCAGTCCAAGCTCTGCCATACATGTTTTATATGTTTTCTACTTGTTTGCGGTGTTTTTTTTTTGTGTATGTGTAAACAAAATATAATCTGTAATCTATGGGAGCTGCCTTGTGTCAACCCTAACCCTTTTATTCTCTTTTCTTTTCTTCTGATGAATGATTTGCTGCTTGTTTTAGAACATGTCACTGCAGATGACAACCACGTACATATCTGATACTAACAGTGTCACCGTGAGCGCTATTTTACACAATGAGATCTTGTAAAAACGCACACTACCGGTCAAAAGTTTTATAACGCCCTAATTTTTTCCAGTTATGTATTGCAGTTCAAGTCGTGTAAGTCCAACGAAGAGGTTGAAATGGTACAAAAGTAAGAACTGAACAGACGGAGGTTAAGAAAATAAAATAAAAATTACAAAAAAAAGTCCAAGCTCTGCCAAAATAACCTCCAGAAAAAAAGAACAAAATGGTAAAGCTTGAAAACGTGGAGTGTCCAGCAGCGCAGTGTCCAGACTTAAACCCCATCGAGCTGGTTTGGGATGAACTGGACAGAAGAGTGAAGCAACATTTATGGGAACTTCTGCAACAGATTTGGGAAGAACTTTCTGAACGATATTTGATTTCTGTTGTAAAAAGAACGAGCCACGACTGTGTTCAGCTGTTCTATCTGGACACTTTCATCAATCAAAAGTTTAAAATATGTTTTGGTCGACAGTAAACAGTAAAAAACTAGAAAAAGTGTGGTGTTGTGCAGGATTTATTTAATGTTTTTAAAAGTTTTTTTGCAATTGGCAGTGTTTTTAGAGAACAGTGTTTTTAGACACCTCTGTTCTTGTGTCCAGGTGTCAAAGAGTTTCCCTGGAGACATTAACTCCGGGACGGGACCGAGGCAGGGAAAGTGTAAAAGAGGAATGTGAGGGCATTTAATAATTAATGAGTTAATGGGTTTAAAAATAGATTTGGTGTTGGGTTTATCTGTGTATTTGTATTAATTGACTTTTGACGTTTAATGCAGGTTAATCTTAAAGTTACCACACCTTGTAATTATAGTGCAGCTGCTGATAATTCTGAAGACTGGCTCTCTACTGTTACATCAAAGGTGTAATTTGAGGCCTCAAACGGACGCATCACGTCAGCGGCAGTTCTACACAGGATTTCCCCAATGTTTTTGTTTTAGTCTGTCAGCTCTGAGCAGTTTATTACGATCTTTACTCGTCGTAGATCAGGGGGTCTAGAACCTTTTTCCTCCAGCGAGCTCCTTTACAAAGCTCCTCATTTTAGCGGCCGCAAAAATTGAGACGATTATAAGAAAGAGGGTGAGCCTTTGGGTTCGGTTAGACGCCAGTGAAACATAAACCACTGTGCGTTTATTAGTGCAGAAAAGTTGGGCTTCAGAATTGTACATTTGCAATAGTAATAGGCCTGTAATTAACCAAATTTTTGTTATTTAAAAAAAAAATATATATATTATATATATTTATTGAATTTACTTATTACTTTATTCTTATTCTTCAGATTTTTTTAAATATTTTATTTTATTAGTATTATTTATTTATTTATTTTCCACTGGAGACAATGGAGGAGGGTAATGGGAAGGGGGGTTGGGGAATAAAAAAAATCTCAAATTACATTACTACTAATTGTTTTTCTCTGAGACATCTGCTTTATGTGCATTAAAAAAAAAAAAAAAAAAAAAAAAAAAGTGTTATTCATCAACACAACAATGATATATTGCCAGCTCCAAGATCTGGCTTATACCAATTTAATGTATCAACAGCCACTGTGTCCCAAATTTGGATTAAGCTCGTTCATGTTCTTCAAGCGAGATTAGAATTCCTAATGATAGTCCACGCATTTGTGTCCTCAAAACTGGACTGTTTACCTGTCTTTTTTTTAATTATTATTATAAAGGACAACAGAATATAACATAAAAAAAAAAAAATACAATAATCAACATTTAACAAATTCCAATAATCAACATAAAACAAAACACAGAAACATAAAGCAACACCCACAACAAACACAAAACAACAACAAAAAAGCCCCCATTTCCCCCCGACCACACACACCGACACAATTTGTCTAAATTAAAGAAAAGTAATATGCTCGTGCAACATAAACACACCACTACAGCCAATTCATAATTGAAATATTCCTTTTCTCTCTCTTTCTTCCTCTTTTTTTTTTTCTCCCATTTTTAATTAAATTTTTTTAGTCCCTATACTTATGTCCCTGTGTTTGCCTGTCTGAGCAAGAAGGAACTTAACAGATGGATGCAGATTGTCCAAAATTTCTGACCCGCACCAGCAGGAAAGTGCATATCACTCCCATCTTAAAATCCTTACATTGGCTCCCTGTTCTTTTTCGTGTCCAGTTTAAGATCCTGGTTCTGACCTTTAGGGGCCTACATGACCCGGCTCCTGCTTACATCACAGATCCGGCCCGTAGCCTGAGGTCCGCCTGCCAAAACTTACTAATGGTTCCTCTGACAAGTTTTAACAGGGCAGCCACGGGGTCTTAAAAGTCTTAAAAAGGTCTTAAATTTCATGTTCCTAAATTAAGACCTTAAAAAGTCTCAAATGATGTTGTCCAAGTCTTATTTTTTTCACAAAGATCTTAAATTTCATCAGCCTGTTTTGTGTAAACTCAGCCGGGCTGCAGTGCGATGTTACACGGAGGGAGGGAAAAAAAACAACAACAACAACGTGAAATCGTATAACGTGAATGAATGTCTAATTTGGAGTATCCACAAACAATACTTTGATTTCTGACGCCAGCGGCAATGAGTAAATGATCAAGACAGCGGAGGAAGACGCTGGATGGGGAAGTGTCGGTTTAATCCGCTGTGGCTCTTCGATTCTAGATGTAGTACCGGGATTTGGTTGGTCATTATTAGAATTGGATATGGGGTTTTTCGCCTGCATAATGGGTGCGAGGTTGGTCTTAATTTTCATTTCAGTGGTCTTGAAAATGTCTTTAAAAAGTCTTGGAATGAAGAGATCATGTAGATGACTTTAAAAAGCAACTATAACCATTTCTTTTTGACCAAGCGCTCCCGCCTCCTCAGGTTTAGAGCTGCTGATTTGATTTTATTATGAAAGTATCTTCTGCTGTTTTTATCTTTTGTTTGTGAAGCACTTGTCTATGAAAAGTGCTATATAAATAAACTTGACTTACTTACTTACTTAATAGACTGGTAAGAGCGAAAAAGACAACAATCAGCCAAGCCTTTGTCATTCAGAAAGGCCTTTGGACTTGGAAGTTACAGTAATATTAGACTGTATTAATTGAAAAGCAGACGCATCCTTTGGCAAGAGCACAAAGCTGATCTATTTATATTTTAGCATCACAATACAATCGCATTTGTTACTGGCATTGGTGCTTCGGGTTATGTAACTTATCATTCAGGTGCTTGAGGAGGGAGGAACAGTGACAAACAAACAACAGAGGAGTGTGGCATCTTGAACAAACTGTTACCAGGAAGATACTGCACTTTACCGTGAAAGACAGTGACGTCAAGCAAACAAGGAAACTCGCAAGTGTTTGTATTCGTGTAGAAAGGGTAACTGGCTTAGTTGAGAAAATATCACATGGCCGTCAAATCAGCTGACGGATCACTGGTGTTGGTTGATAAAACGCTGAGATCTGCTGTGCACTATCCAAACTCTGACAGTGTGGCGTAGTGTGAGGGTCATGACATGCCCAATTTGTAAAAAAAAACATTAAATAATAATAATAAGTTGTCTTTGTTGTTGTTCCCCTGTTACTTTTTATGTTCAGAGTTGTTTTGTTAGTAGATAATCCATTTTAATCATAGACTGCATATATAAATGGATAAGTAGACTAATAAGATGTCATCTATTATGGACACTTGTAATTTGGCACAAAGTTGAAGACAACTAGAAGAATGTTGTACAGATTACATGTAGTTAACATAATCCATTAAATTACTTAAAGTGAGTAACGTAATCTGAATACTTTAGATTACTTGATATTGCCATGTTTTTTTTTACATGAATGTAGCAACCACATCCTGCAAATTTTTGTTTGTTCTCTTCAGATTGTCTGTTGAGCCCAAGTCTCCATGAACAGGCATTTATTTGTGTAGAGTAGAAAAGACTAAGATATGTTAACATAAGATGTTTTGTTTGCTAAAAGACAATAAAGCCCAGTCTTTCCTTAAACATATTAAACATTTTATTGATAGAGAAATGCTTTCTACAACGGTCCCAGACCATTGTGGTGAAGACGGAGCTGAGTCGAAAGGCGTAGCTCTTAGTTTACCAGTCAGTCTTCGTTCCTACTCTCACCTCTGGTCATGAGCTCTGGGTAATGACCGAAAGGACGAGATCGCGGATACGGTCATGAAGTGTCCGAAAAGAGTTTCCTCCGCAGGGTGGTGAGGAGCTCAGTCACACGGGAGGAGCTCGGAGTAGAGCCGCTGCTCCTCCACGTCGAGAGGAGCCAGTTGAGGCTCAGGCATCTGTTCTGGATGCCTCCTGGGGGCCTCCCTCGGGAGGTGTTCCGGGCATGTCCCGCCGGGAGGAGGACCTGGGGAAGACCCAGGACACACTGGAGGGACTATGTCTCTGGGCTGGTCTGGGAACACCTCAGAGCAACTGGAGGACGTGTCTGGGGTGAAGGAAGTCTGGGAGTCCCTGCTTAGACTGCTGCCCCCACGACCCGTCCCCAGATAAGCGGAAGAAAATGGATGGATGGATGGAAATGCTTTCTATATGAGATCTATATATATATATATATATATATATATATATATATATATATATATATATATATATATATATATATTATATATATATATATATGTCCACCCTACTGTTAAGTGTCATATTGTTTAGACCTGGTTTAGTCCTGGTTTAGTCCTGGTTTTAGTCTTGGTTAGTCCTTTTAGGTTTTAGTCCTGGTTTAGTCTTGGTTTTAGTCCTGGTTTAGTCTTGTTTTTAGTTTTAGTCCTGGTTTAGTCTTAGTCCTGGTTTAGTCCTGGTTTTAGTCCTGGTTTAGTCTTGTTTTAGTCCTGGTTTAGTCCTGGTTTAGTCCTGGTTTAGTCTGGTTTAGTCCTGGTTTAGTCCTGGTTTAGTCCTGGTTTAGTCTTAGTTTTAGTCCTGGTTTAGTCCTGGTTTAGTCTTGGTTTTAGTCCTGGTTTAGTCTTAGTTTTAGTCCTGGTTTAGTCCTGGTTTAGTCCTGGTTTTAGTCCTTTAGTCCTGGTTTAGTCTTAGTCTTTTAGTCCTGGTTTAGTCTTAAAGTCCTGGTTTAGTCTTAGTCTGGTCCAGTAGTCCAGTCCTGGTTTAGCCAGGTACAATTTGAACTATTGTACGAAAGTCATCTTGCCTGTTCATGTCTGTTCAGCAGGAACAACTTCTCACTCTGTCCTGCACAGTGATTTATATGTTTTCTACTTGTTTGCAGTGTTTTTTTAGTGTATGTGTAAACAAAATATAATCTGTGATGTATGGGAGCTGCCTTGGGCCAACCCTAACCCTTTTATTCTCTATTCTGACAAATGATTTGCTGCTTGTTTTAGAACATGTCACTGCAGATGACAACCACTTACATATCTGATATTAATAGAGCCACTGTGAACGCTATTTTACACGATGAGATCTTATAAAAACGCACACTACTAATACTACTTCAAAAGTTTTATAACGCCCTCATGTTTCCAGTTATTTATTGCAGTTCAAGTCGTGTAAGTCCAATGAAGAGCTTGAAATGGTACAAAGGTAAAAACTGAACAGACAGAGGTTAAAAAAAAGAAAAGATAAAAGAACAAAACACAAGTCCAAGCTCGGCCAAAACTACCTCAGGAAAAAAAGAACAAGATGGTAAAACCTGGAGTGTCCAGCAGCACAGTGTCCAGACTTAAACCCCATCGAGCTGGTTTGGAATGAACTGGACAGAAGAGTGAAGCGACCTACAGTCAGTGTTTGGGAGTAACAGATTATGAGTAACTGTATTCAGTTACAGTTACTGTTTCAGTGAGTGGTACAGTTACTTGGTTGGAATAAATGGATTACACGGTGGTATTTTCCTGTTTTCACATTTTGGGCTAAACCGGGAGTAAAACTAGGACTAAACTAGGACTAAAACCAGGACTAAACTAGGACTAAACTAGGCCTAAATCCAGGACTAAACCAGGACTAAAGCCAGGACTAAACCGGAACAAAACTAGGACTAAACCAGGACTAAAGCCAGGACTAAACCGGAACAAAACTAGGACTAAACCAGGACTAAAGCCAGGACTAAACCGGGACAAAACTAGGACTAAACCAGGACTAAACCAGGACTAAACTAGGACGAGAGTAGGACTAAACAAGACTAAAACCAGGACTAAACTAGGCCTAAATCCAAGACTAAACCAGGACTAGAGTAGGACTAAACCAGGACTAAAACCAGGACTCAACCAGGACTAATCCAGGACTAAAACCAGGACTAAATCAGGTCTAAACAATATGGCACTAAGAGTAGGTGGACATAATTTAAGGCGGCAATGATCTCATATAAAAATAATTTCTCTATCAATAATATTTTTTAAATATGGTTAAGTAAAAACTGGGCTTTTTTTTTTGTCTTTTAACAGACAAAACTTCTTATGTTCAGATTTCTTCGTCTTTGCTTCTCTACAGTGAAACAAAAGTCTGTTCATGGAGACTTGGGCTCAACAGACAATATGAAAAGAACAAAGAAGAATTTTCAGGATGTGGTTGGTACATTCATGTAGTTTTAAAAAGCACGACAATATCAAGTAATCCAAAGTATTCAGATTACGTTACTCACCTTAAGTAACTTAATGTATTACGTTACAAACTACATTTTGTTGTATGTAATCTGTAATCTGTAGGGGATTACATTTTAAAAGTCACCTTCCCGACACTACCTACAAGTGCCACACATTTATGGGAACTTCTGAAAAATGTAGGTGTTCTAAAACTTTTGACCGGAAGTAATTATAATAATTGTGTTATTGTGACCTTTATTCTGCCGCATTGTGTAGGGCTTAACTATTTAATTATCTCTAATCTACACAAAAGTACAGCTATTATTATTATGTAAATGTTTGTTTTTTTTGTTTTTTGTGTTTTGTTTCTGTTTTAGTTCCATTGTCAGTGTGACAATGGTACATGTACATTCTCTGTGTGTTTGCAGTATGTAAAAAAAAAAAAAAGAAAAAAGCCACACATTTATACCCTGATACAGATGGGCCCGGTCAAGCAGAAGTAAACAACAAGGCCAAGAATTCTAGTTAATTCATCTGATATAAAAATGTATTGAACAGATACATATGTACTCTAGTTTATGAAACTTTTTACCTTTTTTCTGTACCATTTTTGGTTCTAAAGTTCCATATGTTTTAAACAGACCATGTATGAAACATGGAACAAAAATTATTTTCCAAATTTCAAAGACCTGCAAATCATGTAAATAAATGTTTGTATTTCATCATATCTTGTGTTATTCCAGCTTTGAACTGTTGATGAAGGTACATGATTTAAAAAAAAAAAAAGTATTTAAAATGATAAAAATTTGCTTGGAAGGACTGACATATTTTATAGAAATAGTTTCCTTTCATTTTGAAGTAATATTAAAGTATTCGGAAGAAAAAAGCAACAAATTATGCAAAATCATGCACCTTCTACTTGTTTGTACAATTTTCCCTCCGTTACTTTTCCCTCCGTTACCATGAACTTTCTTAATAAAAAATCTCATGAGTCAAAAAGTAAGAGGTTTTTCAACCTAATCTTGTACCATATGGTAGAAAACTATATGAAGCAAATATTCAAACCAGTTTGTTAAGGATATGTAAGTGAGAACCAAGAGTTATCACTGTTTGGATTTATTGCCCAAAAAGTGCTGCATATTTCATTCCCTCCGTTACCAACATGAGTTTTGTAATTTTTTGTGAACAACTTGAAAGAATATCACAGGTTTAACTTGACCCTGTTGGAGTGTAACTCTTTCCTACATTCTGATACTTTACTTATTTCAATAGTCCCTCTAGTTTCTGAATAAGAGACATTTGAATGTCAAAAATCTGCCCCTGTTTCCCTCCGTTACCACTTGACCGGACCCAGATGTAGACCTGAGGTAGAATAGTTACTGTTTTTTCAGTAGCTCATGGAGATCTGAAGAAAAACAAATAAAACCATGGTGCCCTCCAGGAAAATGATCCCACACTAAGTCTACGTTTATATGATGATGGTCTGAACTGAAAACGCAAAAGTGGCATCGCCTATTCACTTTTTATTTTGCGTTTAGACGAGTGTTTTCGGGAGTAAATCTGTGTGCACACGGTGACGCAAAAGTGTGTGGAATTTGAATGTGTGTGTTTGTACTTAAAGCAACAAGGGCGTCTTTGGACATACAGAAGTTTTCACGCCACACATTTTCATCACCTACTTCTTCCACAAAGTCATTCCAACATCGACTGGTTCTCCAGATCTCGTCCAGATCCATCTGACTCGACTGCGACGACCTGGTGCATCCAGAATTTGACAGAGGTGATTGCAGATCCTTCTTGTCCAGTGTAGACGGAAACACTACAGCGGAGTGTATTCCACTTTTCCACTCTGAATGGTGGTTTCAGATTGTCTAAACTAAAGGCACGTCCAATAAAATATTTTGTCGTTTTTACCCACAAGCGTTCTCGAGTAAACAGGCCCTGAAGCAAGACTCCAGCTCGTGTCAGTGTCTCCGGTGCAGCTGCGATGACTAACCAGTTGGGCTCTTCTAGGACCATCCTACAGGCCACCGGCAGCGACACCAACACCTGGATGGACTCACACAGGACCCTGGAATTAATACAACTGGTGAATGTGCAGAGTAGCTACCAACAAGCTTTGTGGGGACCGTGTGTTTTCTGTGGAACCAGTTGCCATTAGAGATTAAACAAGCTGAGTCTGTACCTGTTCTTAAATCACTCCTAAAAACACACCTTTTTTCATTAGCTTTTAACAAGTGACATGTACATTTTTTTTTTTAAATTGAGCATCTTACTGTTTTCTATATTTTTAGTAGTTGTATTGTGTTTGTAATGTGTATTTTTTCGATTGTCTTTGTCATATATATATATATATATATATATATATATATATATATGTCATATACATTTTATTTATTTTTTCCCTATATTGTGGTCTTACGGCCACACAATAATGCCACAAGATGTACAAAGATACAAATGCCACATTTAAACCCCCTCCTCCTCATTCCCAAACCCCTCTTTGCCCTCCACACACCCACCCACAAAAAAAATAAAAATAAAAATAAAAAAAATAATAATAATAATAATAATAAATACAATTAATAAAAAATAAAATAAAAATACAATAGTAATACTAATATTGACCAGAAAATAATAATAAATGATATATATTGTATAAATATATACAAATTACATACATATACATATAAAGACATACACATGAATGCACACACACCCAAGCACACACCCATAAGAAATGCATAAAAAATAATAATAAAAAAAAAAAAAAAAAAAAAAAGAACAGTTTTAAGTATGCGTGTTGGGTAACAGCATGTACATCTGTCCAACATTGTTGAATATATTCACTTTGGCCAGCTGTAAAGTTTTTTAAAGTGCTTTACACATAAAGTTGGTATGGTGACACCTGATGCTGCACTCGCCGTGCACCAACTCAAGCCAAACAATGTTCAACTGCAGAGTTTAGTGAAAAAAGCACCACAAGTTTTTCCAGACATTAAATCAAAACACTGCGGGATCCAAAATGTAAACCTAGTGATCTTTTTGGAGAACACTCAAACATTCGAAGTATGACCCCCAAATGTGAACAACTCTTATGTAACTCTAATCTTGATTTCCTAGGACTGACTGAGCCGTGACTCATTATTATTAGAACACATTATTGTTACGTATTAACTGGCCCAACGGCAGCAGGTAGGCAAGGCAAGGCAAGTTTATTTGTACAGCACAATCATACACAAAGTCATTTAAAGTGCTTTGCAGAATAAGAAAAACATTGCAATGACAATAAAAACAAATCCAAACATAATCATCATACAGTTGAAAAGAGAGAGAGAGATTAAAATAGAGAGAACAAAAGAGAGTGGAATGAAAAATGAAAATCTTTCATTCATATGAGCTAAACAGAAACATTTTGAGCCTGGATTTAAACAGAGTCAAAGTGGAGTCTGTCTCACATCTTCAGGAAGACTGAACCTGAAGCTCTCGTGTTTACTCTTGACTCTTCGTGTTTAGTCATGACTCTGGGCACCAGCAGGAGACTGACCTTTGAGCTCCTCAGAGTGCAGATGGTTCATGTGTCACATGTCACAGATGGACTTTGGTGCTCGGACATGGAGAGACTTGTACACAAGCAGAACCACTTTAAAGTCCCCGAGCCACAGGGGGCAGTGCAGAGACCTGAGACCAGGACTTATGTCGTTCCTGAAGCCTACACAGCTTTGGGCCGTTCCTCATTTTAGTTTTCTGCAGCAAGTGACTGGAAACACCTTCAGCAGACTTTAAAACTTAGTTCGTTTTTTCCTGTTGACTTTTTTTTTTCTGTCCCGGATGCCTCCTGGGCGTCTCCCTCGGGAGGTGTTCCGGGCATGTCCCACCGTGCGGAGGCCCCGGGGAAGACCCAGGACATGCTAGAGGGACTATGTCTCTGGGCTGGCCTGGGAACACCTTGGGGTCCCCTAGAGGAGCTGGAGGACGTGTCTGGGGTGAAGGAAGTCTGGGAGTCCCTGCTTAGACTAATGCCCCCGCGACAAGGCCCTGGATAAGCGGAAGAAAATGGATGGATGGACTTTTAAAAACTTTAAATTTTTTTTTACATTAACCTTAACAAGGAGAGATGTTTGTACCAGGTTGTAGCACCAGTGTCTCTGGGCAGGTTCATTGATTGATTGTGTTTAATTGACCTTGACTATCAACTGTTCTTCCTGGAGACCTGTAGCATGTGGTGGGTTGATGGGGAAAACCAGAGCACCCGGAGGAAACTCATCCAGACACGGGGAGAAACATGCAAACTCCACACAGAAAGGCCCGAGCGACCCAGAGATTGAACCCTTCTCACTGTGAGGCATGAGTGCTATCCAATTCAGACACTTTTATATCTTTAATCTGCAAATGTTTCACTGTCTTATGTCTTATGTGTGAGTGTTTTCTGTTTGTGCTTTTATTAAATTCTGCATCTTGGCCAGGTCGTCATTGTAAATGAGAAGACGTTCTCAATTGACTTACCTGGTAAAATATTAAATATATAAAATAAATAAATGTGCTGAAAATAATAATAAATTAAAATTGCTGAAAAATGTGTGACAAAACAGTTCAACAGAATCTGCAAACTGTATTTTTGTAGAAAAAATCATATATATTCTTGACAAAAATGCCTGTGTTGGTGTTTTTGGACATTTGATACATTAAACCACAATATTCACTGATCTAAATGAACCCAGTTTAAATCTGTGTAAGTTTCTGAGAGGAAACAGTGTGTGTCCTTTTCTGGAATTAAGCTGCAGTTCCTGCCTTGTCCAGCAGGGGTCCCCCAAGGCAGTATTTTGGGTTTTCCACAGGAGCCTTCTCACATTTTAACATCAGTTGGTCTTACTCCTCCAGTCTGGAACCAGCAGGACCGAGGACAGAGCCAGAAACCAGGACTAAAACCAGGTCTAAACCAGAACTGAACCAGGACTAAACCAGAACTGAACCAGGACTAAAGCAGGACTAAAACCAGGTCTAAAACCAGGACTAAACCAGGACTAAACCAGATGAACCAGGACTAAACCAGAACTAAACAGGACTAAAACCAGAACCAGGACTAAACCAGAACTAACCAGACTAAAGCAGGACTAAAACCAAAACCAGGACTAAACCAGGACTAAACCAGAACTGAACCAGGACTAAACCAGAACTAAACCAGGACTAAACCAGGACTAAACCAGGACTAAACCAGGACTAAACCAGAACTGAAACTAAACAGAACGAACCAGGACTAAACAGGACAAAACCAGGTCTAAACCAGGACTAAACCAGGACTAAACCAGAACTGAACCAGGACTAAACCAGAACTAAACCAGACTAAACTAAACCAGAACTAAACCAGGACTAAACCAGAACGAAACCAGGACTAAACCAGGACTAAACCAGGACTAAATCAGGACTAAAACCATGTCTAACCTAGGTCTAAAACCAGGACTAAACCAGATTTAAATCAGGTCTAACCTAGGACTAAAACCAGGACTAAACCAGAACTGAACCAGCACTAAAGCAGGACTAAAACCAGGTCTAAAACCAGGACTAAACCAGAACTGAACCAGCACTAAAGCAGGACTAAAACCAGGTCTAAAACCAGGACTAAACCAGGTCTAAACCAGATCTAAACTAGGACTAAACCAGAACTAAACCAGGACTAAAGCAGGACTAAACCAGATTTAAACCAGGTCTAAAACCAGGACTAAACCAGTTCTAAACTAGGACTAAACCAGGACTAAACCAAAACTGAACTAGGACTAAACCAGAACTGAACCAGGACTAAAGCAGGACTAAAACCAGGTCTAAAACCAGGACTAAACCAGGTCTAAACCAGATCTAAACTAGGACTAAATCAGAACTAAATCAGGACTAAACCAGGACTAAAGCAGGACTAAAACCAGGTCTAAAACCAGGAATAAACTAGGACTAAATCAAGACTAAAACCACGTCTAACCTAGGACTAAAACCAGGTCTAAAACCAGGACTAAACCAGATTTAAACCAGGTCTAACCTGGGACTAAAACCAGGACTAAAGCAGAACTAAAACCAGGTCTAAAACCAGGACTAAACCAGTTCTAAACTAGGACTAAAACCAGGCCTAAACCAGGTCTAAACAATATGACACATTACAACACATTACATATCACAGTACAAAAGTATTGATGTATTTGCTCTTCCAACATCTTTCAGCATAAATATTTTTGAGTAAATAATACAAAATCTACTTTGCAATAGGTAATGTATTTTTATATTTTATTTAATACAGCACAGACAGGTTTTAGACAAAAGAGCAGAGGGTTTCCAGTCCAAAATTCATCAAGTGTGAACCCCAGAGTCAGACTGGACTTAAACTTCTGAGCCGCTCTGTCACACGAATAAAAGACACAGAGACACACATGACGAGAGTTTGAACTTTCTGATGGTTAAACTTGTTTTAAAGAGATGATCGATCAGTTTTGCTGGAGAAAGTTGTTTTGTCTCCACACGCTGATCTGTTGGACGCGGCGGCAGAGTGAGTCCACTGGTCCATCGTCTCCTGCTGCAGTGAGACGCAGATCTGAGCGTCGTCTGCACAGCTGTGGTAGGACACATTATGAGTCCGATGAGATTCATTTGGTCGTCCAATAATTTATTCTTAATTCTTCCTACCAGGACTAACCTAGGACTAAAAACCATGTCTAACAGCGCCAATACCTGTATAAATCAGCTGACCAGACACGTCACAGCAACATCACGTGACTCTGAGGAAGACGCTAGTGAGCCGTCCAAACTGTCAGGTATGAAAACAAACTCTTGGTCTGAAAAAAGAACCTAATAACATATAGGACATTAGTGTTATTGACCTGTAGGGGGCAGCATACAGATACAGACGGTGGAAAGGAGAAGCTCTGCGACCTGCTTCAAATTCCAGGTCAGATGTAAGATCACTCACGTCACTCTGATCACTGTTTAAATCATCTGTTGTTGGTAACAGATCTTTCCCTCGGGGCGACACGCGTCAGGTGCAGCGAAGATGTCACTCTTTGATAAACGGGTTTCCCAACATCTGCGCCGAGACGTCATTCCTGCTCGTTAAAACGCCGTCGACGCAGTAAAGCTCTCTGATTGGACCAATTCTCCTTCGTCGTTCTCTTGTCGTCATGGGAGAAAATGGGGTTGGAGGCCATTGTAACCAAACGCCAAGTAAAAAAAAAAAAAAAAAAAAAAAGTGTGACATCCTAAAGTAAAAGTATAACATGGGTAGGCCTGGTACACACATTTTTTTTTTACAATTTTTTAACTTTTTAACCGTAATGTTCATTTTGCAGTATGGGTGGAAGATCTTGACACAAGGGAGAGAAATGTGAGATGTAACAATCCGTGTGCCAGTCGTACATTTGCTTTTCAATATAAAACCAAAACTAAGAAAATGAAAAAACAACTGTTTTCTTCATTATTTGTCTCCAAAACCAAAATGAAAAAACAGATAATGATTCAGTTTTTCAGTTTTCGATTTTGTGTTTAAATGCTTACGTGTCTTCCGTAATCCGTTAATTCGTTCATTCGTTTTCAAATGAAAACGAAAAACAACAGTTTTCTTCGGTCTCCAAAACCAAAATGAAAAAACGGATAACGATTCGTTTCAGTTTTCGATTTTGTGTTTAAATGAAGAATGGAAAAACGGATAACGGCCGTTTCCCGTTTACGTGACTTCCGTGACTGCGATGCCGGACTTTTGCACCGCATACGGACGCAACCGGGACAGGTCCGAGACCAGAGCGGGACTGAGACCGGACCAGACCGGGAAGCGGGACTGAGACCGGGACTGAGACCGGGACCAGACCGGGACCAGACGGACTCCGAGCTTTGACTCCGAGCCTCCACGGGGTCCGAGCCTCAGCTTCGAGCTCCGGCCCTGCCGTGGGCTCTGAGCCTCCGGTCTGTCCCGGTCTGGTCCTGGTCTTGTCTCGACTCGGTCTCAGGCCCTCTGGTCCGGTCTGGTCCAGTCTCACGCATACGGACTGAATCAGGACATCCAGGTCCGAGACCAGACCGAGCTGCTCTGGTCCTCTGGCTCAGAACCGTGGCTGATTCCGAGGTGGTGCAAAGCCTCCGACTGACGCTTTCACCCCAACGAAAACGAACCGAACTAAGAGCTTTTGGTTCAGATGGACCAGGTCCGGGACCAGACCGGGACCAGAGCGCTACTGAGACTCAGTCCCGGTCTCGGTCCCGCTCTCGTCCCGGTCTGGTCCAGTCTCAGTCCCGCTCTGGTCTCGGTCTGGTCCCGGTTCAGTCCGTATGCGGTGCAAAAGTCCGGCATCGCAGTCACTGCAGTCACGTAAACGAAACGGCCGTTATCCGTTTTTTCCATTCTTCATTTAAACACAAAATTGAAAACTGAAAAAACAATCGTTATCCGTTTTTTCATTTTGGTTTTGGAGACTAACGGAAAACTGTTGTTTTTTCCTTATTTTGGTTTTATATTGAAAAACGAATGCACGGATTTTCCGTGACTGCGATGTCGGATTTTTGCACTGCACACGGACTAAACCAGGACTGATCCAGGTCTGGGACCAGAGCGGGACCAAACCGGGACCAGAGCAGGACCAGAGCGGACTCCGAGCTTTGATCCGAGCCTCCGCGGGATTACGAGCCTCAGCTTCGAGCTCTGGCCCTATCGTGGGCTCTGAGCCTCCGGTCTAGCCCCAGTCTGGTCCCAGCCTGGTCTTGGTCTCAGTCCCGGTCTCAGTCTCGGTCTGGTCCTGGTCTGGTCTCGGTCTCAGTCCCGGTCTGGTCCCGGTCTGGGCTCAGTCTCGGTATGGTCCCGATCTCAGTTCTGGTGTCAGTCTCGGTCTCAGTCCCGCTCTGGTCTCAGTTTGGTCCCGGCCTGGTCCTGGTCTGGTCTCAGTCTCAGTCCCGGTTTGGTTCTGGTCTGGTCCCGGACCTGGATCAGTCCTGGTTCAGTCCGTATGTGGTGCAAAGGTCACGGAAGTCACGTAAACGGGAAATGGTCATTATCCGTTTTCTTCATTTAAACACAAAATTGAAAACAGAAAAAAACTAATCATCCCTTTTTTTTTTCAGTTTGGTTTTGGAGACAAATAATGAAGAAAACTGTAGTTTTTTCGTTTTCTTATTTTTGGTTTTATATTGAAAAACGAATGAACTAATGACACACGGATTTGTAACGCCCAAATACTGTAGCTCTGGATTATTAGGTCCATTTTATTCACTCTTGTCTGTAGTACATTTAGGGCTTGTGTATCGTATAAAGAGTGTTTATGATTTTGGTGAAATATGCCTTGCTTATGTCTGTTTATATTCATTATCTTGACAATCAGCAGTCAAGTTTGGTGAAAGGTCAAGTTCTCTTTGTTACACACATGAGGGTAATATTTAGTACCCGCTCCCATCTACAGCGGAGTATGAAAATCGTCCAGTGGTTCCTTCTTCACCTCAGGGTCAGTGCCTCTTACCTCCTCTGTCACTGGGGTCACTGGAGAAACAAGTCCCATTAAGGGGCTGTCCACACGACAACGTTTTTTTGGTCAAAACAGAAGAGTTTTTATTTGTTTTGGCCTTTCGTCCACACGGAGCTGGCGTTTAAAGGTTGTATGGAGGATTTTTTGTTTGTTTCAAATTGTCAGTGAAAGTTTAAAATACCATTACAGAGACGCAGCAGCCTTGTAATTATGATGACCAAAAAAAGAAAAAAAAAAAAAAGAATGAAAATCCATCAACTGTGGATGTAGTGAGGCCAGATAAACATCAGCCAATAGAAAACGAGGCTCCCTCATTTTCTGTTGGCTGTTGGGTTGTCAATCAAACTCCCTACGTGTCTAGTGTAACTACTCACGGCGCGCTGGGATTACGTGGTTTATGCAGCGGTTCTTAGACGCTTTTTCGAACTGTCGCTTCCTCACAGTTCGCATAAGTTTGTTGCGATGGCGGACGAGAATCCACGACCAGTTCGCCGCAAAAGAAAGTCCGTTTTTGAGGTCGCTGAAGGAAAAAGAGAAGGGGAAAAGGAGCGAAGACAAACTGAGGTGATTCTTGGAGATTCCTTCCAGCGATTGCGCGAATGAAGCAGACGAAGGGTCTAAAAACTGACATGTTGGTCACTAAATTATTTCTAGACAGGTCACTTTAACAGTAATTCTGAACACGCACTGGCTGTAAACAAGCGTGATTTCTAGAGTAAAGAGGCGGGAGGAGGTGTGGAGGAGAAAGGCGGTGTCAGGCCTTCCCTATCCACACAACTTTGAGCATATTTGTTTACACATTACAGAAACAAAACTTAAAACCACATGGCTCATTTGCATAAACTAAGCACTCAGAAAAACAGCTCGCTATTGTGCGCTGATGCGGTTCAGCTTCTAAAGGACTAAAGGACTAAAGTTGGACTAAAGGACACGACTCAGTGGAATATGTGGGTTCTTTCTGTGACTTATGTTTAACTTTTGCAAAACAAAACAGCAATATTTCTAGGATACGTCTAAAATCCACAAAATTACCTTCAAGTTTAAAAAACTGTGATGAGATCTGCATTATTAAGTATTATTATCATTGTTAACAGTGCCACATACAGGTGTGGCAGGTGTATTACATCGTTTTCACTCAGTGCTCCGTTATATATTTAATAATTATTATAATGAATAATTTTATAATATTTACTGATCCGGTACATGTGTGGACGTGAATTTTTTTCAACCCGCAAAGAAAAAAATCCAGGAGCGTTGTCATGTGGAGGTCTCAGGGCGGGACCAAGGCAGGCAGGCATGTCAGAGCATTTTTAAGGGTTTATTGGTTTTAACCCTCTAGGCGCCACTGTTTACGAAAGTTGAAAAGACTTTGTCAAATCGGGTGTCAGAAACAAACGTCTCCTCAGGTGTCGCTGGCGGCTGATCTCATGGCCCCAGGAAGTCAGCGAGAGGAGCTGTGAAACACGAAGCCGCCCGGACCTCGCCGTGGGTGGGGCCCCCTGCTCCAGGCTCGACTGTCGACTAAACCAGGTCTAAACCAGGACTGAACCAGGTCTAAACCAGGACTGAACCAAGTCTAAACAAGGTCTAAACCAAGTCTAAGCCAGGTCTAAACCAGGACTAAACCAGGACCAAACCAAGTCTAAATCAGGTCTAAACCAGGACTAAACCAGGTCTGAACCAGGTCTAAACCAGGACTTAGTCAGGTCTAAGCCAGGACTGAACCAGGTCCAAACCAGGAGTAAGCCAGGTCTAAACCAGGTCTAAACCAGGTTTAAACCAGGTTTAAACCAGGTCTAAACCAGGTCTAAACCAGGTCTAAACCAGGACTAAACCAGGACTAAACCAAGTCTAAATCAGGTCTAAACCAGGACTGAACCAGGTCTAAACCAGGTCTAAAACCAGGACTGAACTAAGTCTAAACCAGGACTGAACTAACTTTAAGCCAGGTCTAAACCAGGACTGAACTAAGTCTAAACCAGGTCTAAACCAGGTCTGAACCAGGTCTAAACCAGGACTAAGCCAGGACTGAACCAGGTCTAAACCAGGACTTAGCCAGGTCTAAGCCAGGACTGAACCAGGTCTAAACCAGGACTGAACTAACTTTAAACCAGGTCTAAACCAGGACTGAACTAAGTCTAAACCAGGACTAAGCCAGGTCTAAACCAGGACTGAACTAGGTCTAAACCAGGTCTAAACCAGGACTTAGCCAGGTCTAAGCCAGGACTGAACCAGGTCTAAACCAGGACTAAGACAGGACTAAACCAGGTCTAAACCAGGTCTAAACCAGGTCTGAACCAGGTCTAAACCAGGTCTGAACCAGGTCTAAACTAGGTCTAAACCAAGTCTAAACCAAGTCTAAACTACAAATGAACCAGGTCTAAACTAGGTTTAAACCAGATTTTAAAAGTCTCTATCTCTTTTAGGTTGAAGCCTTTTGAAATTAAGATGTCAAAATCAAATGAACAAACTCCCCTCAGCAAGATAAAATAAAATAAATAAATAAATCTCAGCAGGTTCTCAGTGTTCTTCATTCAGAACTGATCAGTCATCTCCCAAGTTTTACCGTCAAAACTCTGCTGAAGAAGATGGAAAGATGTTGGTAAAGCAAATACATCAACGCTACATTTGTACTGCAACATATGATGTGCTCTTGGAAATCAAAAAAGACCTTGTGTGTTCTGTGTCTGTATTTGGTCTCTAGTCTGTTCTCTGCCAAGACCCTGCTCCCTCATTTTGTCGTTACACTGTAGGTGCTCACAGATTTTATGTAGACTTTTGCTGTTAGGTTTGAGATTCTGTTTGAAAAGTGACAGTTTGGGCCATTGCTCTTTACCATGTGAGAACAAGTCTGTAGTGTTGAAAAGAAAAGGTGAATTCACAGATCATGTGAATTTATATAAAAAAAAAATGTATATGCTGTAAGACAATAACATTTCATCTTCTCTGAAGCTCCACTGATGACTGTAAAAAGTAAATGCTCAGAATGACAAAATTATTAAAGCAGTTGAGTTATTTATTTAATATTGCTATATTTAACAGTGGTTTATAAATGAACACATTACAACTGCACAATAAAACTGGCATTATATACTGTATTATTTTCTACTAGTAAACACATCTGAAAACATCCATCAAGGATTTTAGTTCTCATTCACACAATAAATAAAGAATAATAAATACTGTGACAAATTTACATGTACATACACATTATTAAATCATTTGGATTATAGAAGGACAAGCGCAGTAAGAGCTATTGTGACAGAAAAGAGACTCATTTTGTTGATTGGTGCTGCTGCTGTTGTCTGGCCGCCTCCACTGCCCGTCGCTGTTGTTGTTGTGGTTGTTGTTGAGGCTCCATTGTTAGTTCCATCTGCACTTGCAGATGCTATCGACAGCAGAGCCGCCTCAGCTGCTGAAGTGGTCGCTGAAGCAGCCAGGGCTGCTGAATATGCTGTTGAAGATAGTGTATCCGCCATATTTGCAATGTTTCCATTTGTTAAGCCTGTCAGTGCAGTCTCTGACACAGTTTCAGCTGCTACTCCTGTGGCTTGGGCCATTTGAGCCACAGCCTTGATCTCTTGAAGAATGGCTTGATCTCTTGAATTTGAGGCTGGTGTACTTGATATAATGTCCTGGAGTTGTGCAGCTCCTTGAATTGATGCTGTAGACACAGATCGCGCTGCATCAGCAGAATTTGTCAGTGTCTCCCTTGTTGGGGAATTTGCTGCTGCTTTTGCTGCAGCTTCAGCAGCTGTGTTAGCCGCTTGGGCACTGGTGTAAGCTATGGCTGCTTTTTCTGCTACTTGCTGTGACTGGGAAGGAGGTAATGTGTCGGCCGCTCTTAAGGCAGCACTTGCGGCTTCTTGAGCTGCATTTGATGCAACTCTTGCTGCATCCACAGCCATGTTTAAAGGAGCTAATCCAAGAGCCACGAGTTCAGCGGCTCTGGCTGCAGCCTTGGCTGCTGCTGCAGCTGCTTCTGCTGCCGGTTGAGCACTTGGTCCTACAGATGCTGCTGCTGCTGCGGTTGTAGCTGCTGCTGCCGCTGCTGCTGCTGTGGATGCAACCACTGCACCTTCCTGAGCTTTCGCCAAGGCTATTTGTGTGCCTCCATTAGGGTCATCAGTTGTTGGTGTAGATGTACCCGTGTTGCCATTATCTGACGTTCTTGGTAATGCTTGATAAGAAGCACTCGCTGCAGCCTGAGCTGCTCTGGCAGCAGATTTCGCGGTTGGTGTAATTAGCTCAGTTGAGTTTGCTACTACAGCATTAGCTGCAGTTTCTGATGCAATGGCTGTTGCTTCTGTCATATCTGCCACACTTTGTGCAACTTGTTTTATTCTTTCTATTTCTGCATCCTGATTTTGAGTGGATCCTGCCAGTACCTCCAGTGTAGTAGCTGCAGCTTCTCCCACTGTTTTGGCTGCATTTGCAGTTTCAATCACCTCTTCTAGTGTTGCAGAATCTACACTTGCTCTTGCTGCTGCTTCTGCTGCCCTCCTGGCTGATAGTGCTGCTTGGTTTGCTGCCTCAATTAACTTTGTTCCTTCAGATGTAGTGACAGATGCTCTTGCAGCATTCACAACCCTCTCTGCAGCATCAGCTGCATTTCTGGCAGCTATCGCAGCCACTGTCAAAGGTTGAGTTCCATTTGCCACAGCCGAGGCTGCGTCAGCTGCAACTTGAGCTGCTGTCACGGCCGCTAATACATCCTGACGTGGTGCTCCTGCTGCTGAAGCTGTGGCTGCTGCTAATGCAGTGGCTGCAGCCGCTGCTGCGGTAGATGTTGATACTGCTGATTGATCTGTTGTTGTTACAGGTGCTGGAGTTGTGGGTGTTGGTGTGGAATCAGTAATGTTCCACCGTGGAAGTGCAACTTCTGCTGCAATTGCACTGGCCTCTGCAGCTGTAGCTGCTGCTTTTGCAGACTCTAACATGATGCCAGCTGTGTCTGTTTGTGTGACACCTGTTGCAGCTTTAGCTGCCAGTGCGGTTGCTTCACTCATTTGTGCCACTGTTTGTGTTGCTGAGATGGAAAGCTCTGTTGCACGTGCTCCATCTGTAGCTGGCAGAGAACTTAATATTCTACCCAAAGAATCAGCTGCCTCTGCAGACCTTAGCGCGACCTGTGTCTCTGCATCAGCTGCTCCATTAATTGCTTCATCTGTCCCTGTGGTGGCTAGTTGTGCTGCTTGTGCTGCCTCTTTAGCTGCCTGTGCTAATTGTAAAGCAATGTTTAAAACTTCATCAGTCGTATTCTTCAAAGGTGCAGGTACTTCAGAGGCTTCTAGTTTTGCAGCCTCAACTGCCAGTAAAGTTTTGTTGGCAGCTTCCAGTGCTGCTTGTGCTGCCTCATCTGGTGTTCTCTCTCCGTTTGCCACTAAGGCTGCTACCTTAGCTGCTTCCCTTGCTGCTTTCATGGCTAACTCTGCTTTGGGAGATGCTGTTGCTCCTGCAGCAGTGGAAATAGAGGCTGCTGCGGCAGCTGCAGTTGATGCTGCAGCGGCTGCAGCTGAGGCTGCTGCTGATGTCGTGGTTCTTATTGTTGAGTCTTTCATAGACGGTGTGAGGCCTGATATTGTGTTGGCCAAACTGACACCTCTGAAAGGTGATTTTAAGGATTCTCTCGCTGAGGCAATTGCTTCATTCCCCAGTTGCTCTGCTTCATCTGGAGTTGCTGCTTTGATAGAAGCAGCTGCCTTATCTACTGCAGTCTTCGCTTCTGGTGTTGCTTTTCCAACCAGATCTGATGCTATTTGAAATGCGATTAAAGCATCTTTCAATGTTTTGGCATCAACTGGTTGAATGGTTGTTTGTTGCAGTGCAGCCAATACGGCTTTGAGGGCTTCTTCTGACGCTATAGCTGAATCATTCATGGCTGAGGCTGCTGCATTCAAAGTTTCAGGAGTTATTGTAGATACATTGTTTGCTGCCTGGGCTGCTTTGAGAGCTGCTTCTGTTGCATTGGCAGATGCTTCAAGAATTTTGTTAGTAAAAGGTGCCATTGAATCTGGGAGAGCCACTGCTGCTTCCTTTGCTGCCAAAGATGCCTCCTGTGCTTTTTGTGCTGCAATTTGAGCTGCTTGTATGGCTTCCTCTGGTGGAACGGTTCCATTGAGTACTGCTTCAGCAATTTTGGCTGCGTCTTCAGCAGCCTTGACTGCTTCTGCTGCAGCGACCTGTGCTTTGTCAGCAAGTGGTCCAGTGGAGGCTGATGCGACTGTGGCTGCTGTAGCTCCTGCAGTTGTTGCAGCACTTGATGCTATAGATGCTGCTGCTGCTGCTGCAGCTCTGGCAGCTCTTATCTCTGCAGAGGATTTTGTTGATAATATGTTTGCAGCAGACTCAATGGTTTGGTTTGTTGTTGAAGGTTGGCATCTTTAACTGAATTAATAGCTTCATTTGACAGACGGTTTGCCTCTTCTGTTGTGTTTGCTGTTAAGGAGGCAGCTGCCTTTTCCACTGCAGTTATGGATTTGTTTGCGGTTTGTGCAGCATTCTCAGCTACTGATGACACAAATCCTTCTAATTTGGGGTCAAGGGGTACAGTCGTATTTTGTTGTACTGCAGATAGTAACGCTGTAAGGGCTTTTTCTGCTGCGATTGCTGATTCATTCATGGCTGTGGCTGCTGCATTCAGACTTTCAGGAGTTATTGTAGATACATTGTTTGCTGCCTGGGCTGCTTTGAGAGCTGCTTCTGTTGCATTGGCAGACGCTTGAAGAATTTTGTTAGTAAAAGGTGCCATTGAATCTGGGAGAGCGTCTGCTGCTTGTTTTGCTGCCAAAGATGCCTCCTGTGCTTTTTGTGCTGCAATTTTAGCTGCTTGTATAGCTTCCTCTGGTGAAGCGGTCCCATTGAGTACTGCTTCTGCCATTCTCGCTGCCTCTTCAGCAGCCTTGATTGCTTCTTCTGCAGCGATCCTTGCTTTGTCAGCAAGTGGTCCAGTGGAGGCTGATGCGACTGTGGCTGCTGTGGCTCCTGCTGCTGCTGCAGCATTTGATGCTATCTTTGCTGCTGATGCTGCCGCAGCTGCGGTTGCCTTTATCTCTGCAGGGGATTTTGTTGATAATATGTTTGCAGCAGACTCAATGGTTTGGTTTGTTGAATTATTGGTATCTTTAACTGAATTTATCGCTTCGTTTGACAGACGGTTTGCCTCTTCTGTTGTGTTTGCTGTTAAGGAGGCAGCTGCCTTTTCTACTGCAGTTATGGATTTGTTTGCGGTTTGTGCGGCATTCTCAGCTACTGATGACACATATCCTTCTAATTTGGGGTCAAGGGGTGCAGTCGTATTTTGTTGTACTGCAGATAGTAACGCTGTGAGGGCTTTTTCTGCTGCGATTGCTGATTCATTCATGGCTGTAGCTGCTGCATTCAGACTTTCAGAAGTTATTGTAGATGCATTGTTTGCTGCCTGGGATGCTTTGAGAGCTGCTTCTGTTGCATTG
>NW_026571299.1:2606287-2683857 GCF_026225935.1 Boleophthalmus pectinirostris | reverse complement strand
ATGGCTGTAGCTGCTGCATTCAGACTTTCAGGAGTTATTGTAGATGCATGTTTTGCTGCTGGGTTGCTTTTTGAGCTGCTTCTGTTACATTGGCAGACGCTTGAAAAATTCCCTCCTTAAAAGGTGCCATTGAATCTGGGAGAGCCTCTGCTGCTTGTTTTGCTGCCAAAGATGCCTCTTGAGCTTTTTGTGCTGCAATGTTAGCTGCTTGTATGGCTTCCTCTGGTGAAGCGGTCCATTGAGTACTGCTTCTGCCATTCTCGCTGCCTCTTCAGCAGCCTTGATTGCTTCTTCTGCAGCGACCTGTGCTTTGTCAGCAAGTGGTCCAGTGGAGGCTGATGCAACTGTGGCTGCTGTGGCTCCTGCTGCTGCTGCAGCATTTGATGCTGTTATTGCTGCTGCTGCTGCCGCTGTTATGGCATTCCTTATCTCTGTAGGGGATTTTGTAGGTGATGGTGTGGTAGAAACATATGTTATAGCTTTATATGCATTGTCAGTTGCATTGTTTGCTGAATTAATTATGTTTTGTAACAATGTAATAGCCTCATTTGATAATTTTTGTGCATCTTCTGTAGTGTTTGCCGTTAAAGACTCTGTTGCCTTTTCAACAGCAGTTTGCGTTGCACCGGCAGTATTTTCGGCATTCTTTGCTGCATCAACTATAAATGTTTTTAATATTGGGTCAAGTGGCGCAGTAATATTTTGTTCTAGAGCTGCTAACATAGCCTTGGCTGCTTGTTGTGATGCTATTGCTGACTCATTCATGGCTGTAGTTGCTGCTTGTAGGTTTTCAGGAGTTAAAGAAGACAAAATAGTAGCTGCTTCATTTGCCTTAAGGGCTGCCTCTGATGCATTTTTAGATGCGTTCACAATATTTTCTGAATATTGGGTCAGTGATGCAGGGGTTGTCTGTGATGCCTGCACTGCTGCCTGGGATGCCTCAAGTGCTTTCTCTGCTGCCAGCTGAGCTGCTTGTATTGTATCTGTTAGTGTTCCTGTTCCGTTTAGTAATGCCTGAGCCTGTCTTGCTGCCTCTTGAGCAGCTTTGAGAGCTTCCACAGATGCATTATAGGCTTGCTGAGCCAAGGTTCTGTTGGTTGTGGATGCAGCTGCTGCTGCTGCTGCCGCTGCAGCTGTTGCTGCTGCTGTTGCTGCTGTTGATGCCACACCAGTAGCTGTAGCTGCTGTTACTGCTGCACTTCTGGTTGGCAGAGGCGTGGTTGTGGTTGTGGTAGTTGGAGGAGCTGTAGTTGTAGTTGTTGTAGTTGGGGCAGCTGTAGTTGTAGTTGGGGCAACTGTAGTTGTAGTTGGGGCAACTGTAGTTGTAGCTGGGGCAGCTGTAGTTGTAGTTGTAGTTGTAGGTAGTTGGGGCAGCTGTAGTTGTAGTTGTTGTAGTTGAGGCAGCTGCAGTTGTAGTTGTGGTAGTTGGAGGAGCTGTAGTTGTAGTTGTGGTAGTTGGAGGAGCTGCAGTTGTGATGTTGAGTCCAGGACATCTGTCCTTCAGCGCTCCATCCACAGGTTGGACGTTCAATACTGTTGCATAATAAAAGTTTTAGAGTCAGTGTCAAATCAACAGTGTCCCATAGAACAGAGAATAATTATAATTCTGACCACTTACCTACTGGTAGTAACACCAGGAGAAGCAACCTGATAATCATGGTGAATTATGAGTTTGTCTGTCTTTTGAAGTCTTGTCCACTTACAAACTTGAAAATAAACTGAAAAAAACAAACAAAAAAACATATGATGGGATTGTTAAAATTAATTAATTCAGAGGCTGAATATTTAAATAACATTTTAATCCAATAGCATTACAATGTTTTCTGATACTCCTGTCTTTTTCTTTTTTCACGTTTTAGAATAAGCTCCTGGGTTTACAGTCACTTCTTGACCTGGATTAAAATCAAATGTACTATAATAAATTACAATGTATGTCAAAATAAATGAACAAAAATGCTTGACTTGATAAATTGAATGTCACAAAGAAGACATGTGACATTGTTGATCTTGTAGTGGCAAATAAGGCTGCAATGATTAACTGGAATAAATAATTGTGACTAAAATCACTGTAACTGTACTTTCATATTTCAACATCATTACCATCTCAATTATGCAGACAAAATGTAAAACATGTGCCAAAAGACGCGTTACAACAAGGATAAAATCAATCTATTAAATCAAAATGTCAGAGATTAAAAATAAAAGAAAACCATCATCAGTGCATTTTATTTGTGAATATTCAGTATCTACAAGCCTTCATTTACCATATTTCAACCTTTGTTTCAACCAACATTTTATTTGACTCAGCAACTAAACAATTTTTTTTTTTTTTTTAAGTCAAACACTAAAAACATTAGTTGCTGCGATATTGGCAACAGTTTTTTCCTAACTTTTGTTTCTTCTTCTTTTTTTTTTAAATATAAAAACATTCTTCCTGCACAAAATACAAATTGTAGTCATCTCTTTCATATTTCCCATAGAACCTCATTTGAACAGCAAATGTGTTAAATTCCTTTTATTTCATGGCCATACCGGCTTGTCAAGGCCTGATCTCATCAGATCTCAGAAGCTCAGCAGGGCTGGGCCTGGTCAGGATTTGGATGGGAGACACTGGGAACACCAGGTGCCACAGGGGGGCGCCAGTCACAAAAACTGTAACTGTGTTCTTAGGCAAGACACTTGACCTCCATTACTTAGTAAAAAGTTGTGTGTGCATGAGTGTTGGTGGTTGAAAGGGTTGATGGCACAAATTGGCAGCATTGCTTCTCTGAGTGTGGAGTGAATGAACAATGAACTGTAAAATGCTTTGGATGTCTTGAAAGAAGCTATACAAATGCACTGATGAATTACTTTATATAACTGAAATTACTAATTTGTTGTTTTCTGGTTATTTAATTTGAATGACAATCAAGAAATTAGCAACAATAAATCACAAACCAAAAATATGAAAAAAATCGTGTTTACTGTTTGAAACTCATCATAATCTAATCTATTCCCCTGACCTTCACATTCAGTTCAGTGATGGGTCCAGGATGATTCAACATGAATCTATCAAATATCTTGTCTATCAAAGTCCTCTTCACCGGTCACCGAACTGTTTCACTCAAGAAGCCATATAAATAATTATTACTCTATTAGTTTTACCCATCATTGACTATGCTGATACAATTTATCAAAATATGCATTTTACATAACGCACCTCAATCCACTGAGTGTTCTCTTCAGCTCTCTTTGCAAGAGGTGAGAGATCTTGTACTGTGTTGTGTATTACTTATTGTTTGTGTTTTTTTTGGACCCCCTTGAAAATGAGATGGCACATCTCAAGGAGCATTCCAATAAATAATAAATAAATCCAAAATCCTCTTTTATTAAGGAAAATCTGCTTAAGTGTTTTGATTTTTGTTGTACAGCTGTAGTGATGCACAAGGCCTAGAATCATCTGCTTCCTCCTTGTCTGCAGGAGTTATTTGAGCAGAGAGACAGAGAGTCAATGTGACCTTATGAAGATTCCAGATTCCAACAAGCATCTTTAAAAAATGAAGACCTAAGACAAAAGAACTAAGACAAAAAGAGACTGTATTTCAGTTTAAGGGGTGAGTGTATGGAACAACCTGAACCTGAAGTCCAATACTGTAGAGCACTATTGCTTTGAAAGCTATAGAGCTATGGAACAAAGTATGCATTCAACTTCTTTTCTCTTACATTTACGGTAAGTCCTAAGTGAAACTGTAAGCACAAGTACTTTTTACTTCAGCCTAAACAGATTCAGTCATGATCCAAATGGGGTTGTGTCGTCTATGTTTTTGTAATGCTGCAAAAGGACAAAATAAACTACAATCACAAAACCACATAACGCATTTTGAAAATATATATAATCCAGCAAACAGCATTGTGTACTTACTGAGATGATGAAGGATTCCTCCACCTGTGCTCTCACTGCTAGTCCAGTGCCTTGTGTCTTAAATATGACAGGAGCACTTGAGTTTTGTATTTATATATATGCATTGTTTTTGAATGACACACGTCATATATCAGTCCACGTAATGATTAATTAATGTAATCATCATGATTGTTCGCCAGGTGTCTCCTCCCTTGTGAGGAGGATCCAGCTATGGGAGGATGGTGATGTTCTGAGCTTCAATGATGTCAAACTTGTTAAGTTACATTTTGGGCAGACAGGAGTTTGTGTTTGGGAAGTGGACTAGCTGCATTGTTTGCAGAAAATCAACATATAATTTAAAGGATTAATCTGAGCCTTTTACTTACTTCATTGTAAAGGCAGTATGATTCATCTCAGCAGGGTGTACAATAGCTGTATGCACCGCCCTTGGTTCTGATCTCTAATCACTGCAGCGTGCTCCTGCATACATATAAAATATTACAGTACGCTTAACAAAACTTCATTTTAGTTTGAGCTCATTGTTTCATGCACTTATGATTGCAAATGAAAATGTAATCACATTTTGATCCAGTTGGAGCTCATGGATCATGTGCGATGGTCATTTCACATACATTATATGAAACTAGGTCTTAGTTTTAACTTGGCAGCTTTGTGACTCATGCAGCCACTTCTTTAACCTAAACATGAACATTTCAAATCAAAGCACTTTATTGGCCCCTGCACAAGCCCCAGTGCCAAGTCAGTGCTCAGTCACTGCTATGCCTCAACACCTTTAGTCTGGTCTCTTGTCTTGTCTGTTAGGGCCAATTTTTTTTTCTATTATGTATTATTTATTATTTTTATTATATATTTTTAGTTGTTATTTCTGTTATGATTTCATTCATGTTATATGTTCCACGGTAAAAGAATGTCAATTTCTTACTTGCTCAAAATAAATATATAAATCTCAAATCTCAAAATTTCAACCATTTCACAACATGGATGATTTCACCCTTTGCATAATGAATCTTTTTCTGCTAAAATCTGTAACAACAAAATGCCACATCATCATCAACTAATAGGTCATCTTTTGTATCGGTAATAACTTTTGTTTTATGTGTTTGTTGTGGAACACACCACTCAATGGAATTCATTCATTATTGGCTTAATAATAATAATGGATCTATAGATGTGATTCAACCCAGGTAATAAAAGAATAGTACATGCACTTCAATGGCACGCACCCCACCTATATTTAGCATAACAAAGACGTCTCGCTCTTTTCTTTTTTGTTCGGTTGAATCTGAAATGATGTTTTAGTGTTTTACAGTCACCTGTATCACACAAGCTGCAGTTCTGTGCTTAGTATTTCAAAACAGAAATGAAGATCTGTTTTCATCTTAAGGTCAAGTTGTTTGTGCAGATCTGTCACTGTGGCCTCCAACAATAAAACTTAGAAAAACAAAAACTAACAAAAGACAAATACATGCAAACATAAAACCCTTTTTAGCACATTCACAAACTTCATCAAGTGAGGAGGAAGAGGCTGTCACATTTTGTGTTTCGAATGATTCAACTTCTGTTTCTTAGAGCCTCACACACGTGTACAAGAGCCACACATGTGTACAAGAGCCACACAGGTGTACAAGAGCCACACATGTGTACAGAGCCACACAGGTGTACAAGAGCCACACATGTGTACAAGAGCCACACATGTGTACAAGAGCCACACAGGTGTACAAGAGCACAGGTGTACAAGAGCACACATGTGTACAAGAGCCACACATGTGTACAAGAGCCACACAGGTGTACAAGAGCCACACATGTGTACAAGAGCCACACAGGTGTACGAGAGCCACACATGTGTACAAGAGCCACACATGTGTACGAGAGCCACACAGGTGTACAAGAGCCACACATGTGTACAAGAGCCACACATGTGTACAAGAGCCACACAGGTGTACAAGAGCCACACATGTGTACAAGAGCCACACAGGTGTACGAGAGCCACACAGGTGTACGAGAGCCACACAGGTGTACGAGAGCCACACAGGTGTACGAGAGCCACACATGTGTACGAGAGCCACACAGTGTACGAGAGCCACACAGGTGTACGAGAGCCACACAGGTGTACGAGAGCCACACAGGTGTACGAGAGCCACACAGGTGTACGAGAGCCACACAGTGTACAAGAGCCACACATGTGTACGAGAGCCACACAGGTGTACGAGAGCCACACAGGTGTACGAGAGCCACACAGGTGTACAAGAGCCACACAGTGTACAAGAGCCACACAGGTGTACGAGAGCCACACACAGGTGTACGAGAGCCACACAGTGTACAAGAGCCACACAGGTGTACAAGAGCCACACAGGTGTATGAGAGCCACACAGTGTACAAGAGCCACACAGGTGTACAAGAGCCACACAGGTGTATGAGAGCCACACACAGGTGTATGAGAGCCACACAGTGTACAAGAGCCACACAGGTGTACAAGAGCCACACAGGTGTATGAGAGCCACACAGTGTACAAGAGCCACACAGTGTAAGAGCCACACAGGTGTACAAGAGCCACACAGGTGTACAAGAGCCACACAGGTGTACAAGAGCCACACAGGTGTATGAGAGCCACACACAGGTGTATGGGCCACACAGGTGTACAACAAGAGCCACGCAACTGTACAAGAGCCACACAGGTGTAAGAGACCCACACAGGTGTACAAGAGCCACACAGTGTACAAGAGCCACACAGGTGTACAAGAACCACACAGTGTACAAGAGCCACACAGGTGTAAAAGAGCCACACAGGTGTACAAGAGCCACACAGGTGTACAAGAGCCACACACACAGCTGTACGAGAGCCATACACAGGTGTATGAGAGCCACACACAGGTGTATGAGCCACACAGGTGTACAAGAGCCACACAGGTGTACGAGAGCCACACAGGTGTATGAGAGCCACACACAGGTGTATGGGCCACACAGGTGTACAACAAGAGCCACGCAACTGTACAAGAGCCACACAGGTGTAAGAGAGCCACACAGGTGTACAAGAGCCACACATGTGTACAAGAGCCACACACACAGCTGTACGAGAGCCATACACAGGTGTACGAGAGCCACACACAGGTGTATGAGCCACACAGGTGTACAAGAGCCACACAGGTGTACGAGAGCCACACACAGGTGTATGAGCCACACAGGTGTACAAGCCACACAGATGTACAAGAGCCACACAGGTGTACGAGAGCCACACATGTGTAAGAGAGCCACACAGGTGTACGAGAGCCACACATGTGTAAGAGAGCCACACAGGTGTACGAGAGCCACACAGGTGTACGAGAGCCACACAGATGTACAAGAGCCACACAGGTGTATGAGAGCCACACAGGTGTTTGAGAGCCACACACTTGTCAAAGCCTGATCTCAGCAGGGCCGGGTCTGGTCAGGACTTTGGAAAATCAGGAGCCACAGGGGGGAGCCAGTCGCAAAAACTGTTGTTGTGTCCTTAGGCAAGACACTTCACCCACATTGCCTAGTATGAAAGTGTTGTGTGAGTGATGGTGGTGGTGGAGGGGCCGATGGCACTGATTGGCAGAAGCGCTTCCGTCGGTCTGCCCCAGGGCAGCTGTGACTATAACAGTAGTTTACCACCACTGAGTGAACTGACTCAATAATGATCTGTAAAGAGTCTTTCTGACAAATGTCTGTGAAAACTATATATATATATATATATATATATATATATATATATATATATATATATATATATATATATATATATATATATATATATATATATATATACAAACTTACTGTGAGAGCCAGACACACAGGTATGAGAGCCACACACACATGTCTGAGAGCTTCACACACACACGTGTATTTGAGCCAGACACGAGAGAAAAACAACATAAACACATGTACGAAGCCACACACAGGTGTACGAGAGCCACACACACAGGTGTACGAGAGCCACACACACAGGTGTACGAGAGCCACACACACAGGTGTACGAGAGCACACACACAGGTGTACGAGAGCCACACACACAGTGTACGAGAGCCACACACACAGGTGTACGAGAGCCACACACACAGGTGTACGAGAGCCACACACACAGGTGTACGAGAGCCACACACACAGGTGTACAGAGAGCCACACACACAGGTGTACGAGAGCCACACACACAGGTGTACGAGAGCACACACACAGGTGTACGAGAGCCACACACACAGGTGTACGAGAGCCACACACACAGGTGTACGAGAGCCACACACACAGGTGTACGAGAGCCACACACACAGCTGTACGAGAGCCATACACACAGGGGTATGAGAGCCACACACACAGGTGTACAAGAGCCACACACACAGGTGTACAAGAGCCACACACACAGGTGTATGAGAGCCACACAGGTGTTCAGGAGCCACACACAAAGGTGTACGAGAGCCACACACACAGGTGTATAAGCCACACACAGGTGAAAGGAAGCCACACACACAGGTGTGAAAGCCACACACACGTGTGTGAGAGCCACACACACACACAGGTGTATGGGAGCCACACACACAGGTGTATGAGCCACACACACACAGGTGTATGGGAGCCACACACACAGGTGTATAAGCCACACACACACACACACACACACACACAGTGTGTGTGAGAGCACACACACACACACACACACACACACACACACACACACACACACACACACACACACACACACACACACACACACACACACACACACACACACACACACACACACACACACACACACACACACACACACACACACACACATTCACCTCAGGCCACAGATTAAAAGTGTTGTATTATTTGACAGTATTTTGTGTAATTTTTGTTTTCTTAGTTTGTTTTGTTTGTTTGGACACGAGTTGAAAATAGAAGGCGTTAATTAAAGGCTTACGGCAGCTCCACAATAACATCTGTCCCAAAACGTCACTGGTAATAAAAGAATAATGTTTCCTTGAAGTCATTTACCTCACCTTTCTATTACGTAACAAACGGACTGCCTCCCCTTTCACAACTTTTAACAATGCAACTCTTTATTCAACAAATATATTACACATACATTATTGTATTTATTACTATTTCCATATTACATCTTGTGTTTCTAAAATCATGTGCAATGATAATGAATCCTTTTATCACATGTTCAAACTGTGTCTTCAAAGTGCACAGGTTTGAATAGTTCACTAAAACACAGTCAACTATATTATGTATAAAGTTGATCATGTGATTAAACTTAAGCTAATTTCAAATTGTTAAGAGCAAAACACTTCAAAAACATAATCAACAACAGACTTCACTTCTAGTTTGAAATGAACTTGTGTTGCCTCTGCTCTGCTTGAGTGTGCAGGTTAATTAACAGTTTAAAACATGCCACAAATAAAAACAAATATTTAACTATCAACCACACTTTTTCACTGTTTACTATTGACCAAAGGTATTTTAAACTTTTGGTTCATGAAAGTGTCGACCTTTGGCAGATATAACAGCTGAACACACTCATGGCTCGTTCTTTTTACAATAGAAATCAAATATTGTTCAGAAGGTTTCCCAAATCTTTTACAGAAGTTTTCCAGTCACTTCACTCTTCTGTCCAGTTCATCCCAAACCAGCTCGATGAGGTTTAAGTCTGGACACTGTGCTGCTGGACTCTCCAGGTTTTCAAGCTCAACATCTTGTTCTTTTTTCCTGAGGTAGTTTTGACAGAGCTTGGACTTGTGTTTTGTATCTTTTATATACATATATATATATATATATATATATATATATATATATATATATATATATATATATATATATATATATATATATATATATATATATATATATATATATATATATATATATGTGTGTGTGTGTGTGTGTGTGTGTGTGTATGTATATGTATATACATATGTAAGTATGTATATATTATATCTGTGTACATAATATACATATATTTGTTGTTGTTGTTGTTGTTGTTGTCAGATTTGTAATGAAATACAGATACTGTGCAATTATATCTTATATTGTACAGGAAATGAAAAGTCTATATGTTCTTTGTTTATTTGGGACGGTAGAAAAAAAGGGTGGGGTTAAATAAGTATTTACTTCCTCCCACTCCTTTTTCGGACACAAGTAAAATCTGTGTGACATTATTTTCACTTATTATTATAGAAAAGAAATATTTACAGTACTTATGTGTTATATCTATGTATTTACATTTTCTATGTTTGTTCTGTGTGTTACTGTCTGAATAAACATTCATTCATTCAATGGAAAGTAAATTTGCTTTTGTGTCCCTGATGCACTGAGGTTTGACTGTATGACGTCTGTTTTTCTTTTTCTTTTATTATTTATCAATTGTGCGCAATCAGAGATGTGTGAACAGAATTTGGGATTAATAAAGTTGTTGACTGATTGATTGAATAAATAACTGGAAAAATTAGGGTGTTCTAAAACTTTTCTAAAACGTCCTGCGTCCAGTTAAAAATGTTTTATTATGCTAGTTATTGTTAACATTAGTTTGACTGAGCTCTGAAAGTTGTGAAAAGAACTTATAAAAATCATATACAGCACCTTTTAAAGTGCCTATATTGTGCTCCTGTGAGCTTTAAGTCGTGTTGTTACCTCCTCAAAACCAGACACGGGGTTGTGTTTTGTTTCATTCACACATGTTTGAGTAACTCTTTATTATTATTACTATTCTCCGAGGCTCAAAAAGTTCTGTCAAGTGAGGTCATGTAGTTTAGTTTTCAAGATTACAGCTAATTTTACCTTGTCGTTTTGTTCATTTTTGTTCAATTTTGACCATCTCAGATTTGACTGAAAAAATTCTAGGAGCTTCACACAAAAGTTCCAAATTTGATCTCCCAACTGCTTATAGTTTTGTCATTAAAAGATATTTTGTCAACTCCCCCCTGACCTGTTTGAGTTTTCCGAGGAGCCACTTTCAGATTCTTGTATCTAAAAAAACAATTTAAGGTCCTTCCTTCAAATTCTCAAGGGTTAAAATTTGGCAAATGTACTTGTAGAATCTGGACTTTTACACATGTGCTTTGGATTTATCACACATTTCTGGGGGGTTGAATTTGCTCGAACATTTTACTCTCCAAATCTGAGGGCATCTTTGAAGGACTGTGGAAAGTGCCATTTCAAAGACAGAGGTTTGATATTGAACATAAACCTTCCCACACACGCCCCTGTGGACTTTGTATTTTAAAACTGAGCCTCTCGATGAACAATCTACAAGATATTAAGTGTTCAAAATGGAAAAAATACATTTGGTGCCAAAAAATTAAGCACCCACCAACATAAAATGGACTGTCTCAAATACAAAATAGGAAAAAAACTGAGGCACTCAAAAAGTACAAAATAATTAAAAGCCTTTAATACCACATGGCAGATAAAGTTTAAATACGCCAATGTGTTTCGGCCCTTGGGCCTTCATTAGGCAGATATTTAAACTTTATCTGCCATGTGGTATTAAAGGCTTTTAATAATTTTGTACTTTTTGAGTGCCTCAGTTTTTTTCCTACTTTGTATTTGAGACTGGTCCCTACACCAAAAGGACAATTCTGCACATTTTTTGCATATCCAAGTAGCACTCCTGCCCCCAAAGCTTTGCATAAAATGGAGTGTTGTAGAAAGACTAGACGTGTGTTTTTAACAGATCCAACATTTGTGATGGTGTTCTGACTTATTTTTGCACAATGAATCTTTGAAAATGTGGTGTCCCCAAACATGCAGAGCATTCAGAGACTATGAAGGCACTTTCAGAAGCTCAGAAAACACTCTGCATGTTTGACACACAGAACTTAAACTCAACAAAATGCTTGATTTGATTACTCAGCTACTGTAAATTATCTCAACTCTTTGAGGAGACCAACAGCTGTTTCGGTGTAACTCTCCTGAGTTGTACACAGGCGTCCTGTTGTAGTGCTGGAACATCTATTTTAGAAATGATGTGCTGTAAAGGTACACAGCACTAGTCTACGGAAGCCCTGAGCCGCAAGTGAAAAAAAGTAAATAATAAATAAAATTATATATATATTTTTTCTAAACAGACATCTAATCTTTCTAAAACAGTCCATTTTATGTAGGTGGGTGTTGTCATTTTTTGATATAACATGTTAAAAATGGCGCCAAATGTATTTTTTCCATTTTGAACACTTAATATCTTGTAGATCGTTCCTCACAGAGGCTCAGTTTTAAAATACAAAGTCCACAGGGGCGTGTGCGGGGAGGTGTATGTTCAATATCAAACCTCTGTCTTTAAAATTGCACTTTCCACAGGCCTTCAAAGAGCAAATTCAAGCCCCTAGAAATGTGTAATAAATCCAAAGCACATGTGTAAAAGTCCAGATTCTACAAGTACATTTGCCAAATTTTAACCCTTGAAAATTTGAAGGAGCGACCTTAAATAGTTTTTTAGATACAACAATCTGAAAGTGGCTCCTCAAAACAGGTCAGGGGGGAGTTGACAAAATATTTTTAGTGACAAAACTATAAGGAGTTGGGAGATCAAATTTGGGACTTTTCCTGTTGGAAAGTGTGTGAATTTTTTCAGTCAAATCTGAGATGGTCGGGCGGGGACTTTCGGAGATTTGTGGTGGAACGGCCCTACAGATCGGCAATTCCAGGACTGAAATGATCCAAATGATTCCAGTGAAGGTGTATGGAGTTTAAAAACACAGTGGAGCGCTTCCTGTAGTAATTCCTGACATCAGAAGTTGGGAAAGAGTGTTTTCAGTTTAAGAGGAGAACTCAGGCTAAATAAATCTGCAGGGTTTGTGCGTTAAACATCTGTAAACGAAACAAAACACAACTCCGGGTCTGTTTTTTTTTTTTTTTTTTTTTTGATGAGCTAAAAACATTTTCAACATCGATCAGAAAACTGTCATTTTCGTAGCTTTCAGGTTGAGTAGTTTTGCTGAACTGGTCCAGTGACAGATCTATTTGAGAAAACAATTAAATGTGTTTGTAGCCATTTCAAAAATAGCTGCTGCGCCATGATGACACAATAGGCGCGTCAGTGTAATTAAATATGATCCGCAGGTCAATGCAACCTGTAATTATGTCCACTGCTTGTGTCATTTTTGGCGTTGCAGGTGCATTCCTGAAACGCTCGCTTCATTGTGCTGCGCGGACCAGCCCCAGAGCGGTTCTGTTGTACTGTACGTGCCCTAGACGAGCTACATTCTCCAAGTGAATCCAGGGGTCCAACCACACAGACACCTCTGGTACGTACAAAAAGTATCTCCAGTACTCGTAAATATTTATAGTTTCGTCTGGTTCTGCACGTGCTCGACCAATTAAAAGTTTAACACCCAGTCATTTAATGTGTTTTTTTAGATAGTGCAGAAGACAAAAATAAAAAGCAAGACATAGTAAAGCGTTAAATAACTCAACCAAATATATTTTCTATTTCATAATTAAATCCTCAAGAGTATCCACCCTTTGCTTTGTCGATGCTGCAAACCCTCGGCCTTCTGTCAGTGAGCTTGAAGTCGACTGAAACAGTTTTCATTTCAGTTGTGCCAAAAAAGTGCAAAGCAGTGATCAAAACAAAAGGTCAAGGCTGTTTTTTAGTAGGGATGTCCCAATCACATTTTATTTTGAGTGTCTGCTGATACCGCGTCCCGATCCAATACTTTTATAAAACATTATAAAATGAATTAAGAGCAAAGAGTAAGATCCAGGATGTTTGGGGGATCAGATTGTGTTGATTTCATGTGTCGTATTTGGGGTAAACTTAGTGTGAAAAATCAATTGTCCAGAACTTTACTTTTTTAAATTAACTTTTCTAACCATGAACCATCATTGTTGAAAATCTTGACTTTTCACAGTCTGGTCTCGGAATGTGTAACTTAATAAACTAAATGAACTGAACAAAACAGGAACCAGACCAGAACCAGATCAGACCTGAGACTCGACTCTGCACAATCTACACTTTGTAGATTTGATATTATATGTTTAAATGTGGACTTTATTTGAAACATTTAGGCTCGTCTATGAAATCCAAATAATACAAAATCTTACCAAATAAAAACGAGATGACAGAAGCTCCACAGCCTCTGTCCCCCTGCACCACACCACATCCACAAACCCACAGAGGAGCAACACCGCAACATCAGTCCCTCCGCTCAATAGACACTTCATGCCGCTGGACGGACCCTCACCTCCAATAGCACCAGCTCCACTGCACAACAGCACTGTTTGTTTTGTTTGCAACAAACAGAACCGTGCGCAGGTGTGAACACAGGCCACAGAACTTCAGGTCACGGCCCAAAAGTCCCAACGTAAGTGCACCTCTACAGCAGGCGCTGGGACAGACAGTCACGCTGACTGGACGTTCCTGACCAAATCCCACGCCTCAGAAAAACTGTTGTGTGCTGTGTGTCCTGTGTGTTATACATGTATATTATTTATTCAATACCTGATCGGACCATAAAGGCCGAGTCCGGATTGAGTCCACATTCATGTGATCGGCACCGATTTCCAATCACGTGATCGGATCGGGACATCCCTATTTTTTAGTTTTAAATCTAGAACAAATTTTGATTTATTTTTAGTAAATCTTTGTTTGTTGCATGTGTCATTTGTAGTTTTGATTTCTTAAGTGAGAATCTACAATGTCACTTCATGGAAATAAAGAAGAAGCAAAAAGAACCTTTGCCTGGTTGTGTAATTTGATTTAATAAAACTACTTTCTGTTAGTAGTTGGCCCAGAAAGTCTGAGAATGTATGACAACTGATACAAAACAAAAGTGGATCCCTGTTCAAAACTCTATCCAAGAATGAGCCGTGTTTACACTGTGTGTGTAATTATTAGGCAAGTTGTATTTACAAGGACTCATATTATAACTCAACAACTTCAGTGATCTGGGTCAATCCAAAATGTTAATAAACCTCAAAGCTGAATATTTAAAGAAAGTAAAAGTGAAGTTTTGGCTTTCGTAGGAGAGAATCTATGTGTGCACAGTTATTGGGCAACTATTATTGTGCAGAATTATTATGCAACTAAATGAAAAATATATAACTAAATAAAAAATGAACACTTTCCATTCCCACTTGTTTATTTTCATCTGTCAGATGTCAACTCAAAATGTACAAATAAACATTTCTGACATTTAAAAAGAAAAAAAAAATAAAAAATCTGTGACCAATATGCTTATGAAAAATGGCCATAAGCTTTGTTTCATTCATGGAGTCTGTCAGTTTCTTGATCTGTCGACGATCAAGTTTTTGTGCAGCAGCGACACAGCCTCCACACACTGTTCAGACGTGGACTGTTTTCTTTCACCATTAATTTCTTGTTTAAGAAAGGCCCACGGGTTGTTAATAGGGTTTAGATCAGCTGAGGAATTAGGCCATGTCATTATTTTTTCAACTTTAAGACCTTTAAGTCCTTCAGTGCAGCAATGGAGCATTTTCCCAGTCTGATTCATCAGCCGGTTTCTCTTTGTAGAAACAATCTGACCTCACAGTATTAGGATTCGTTTGCTCGACAGTAGGTGGGTACTTTTTTATTTAACCAGTCGCTGCTATCTGGTCATGACGTATGTAATGCGCCTCTAATGGGACTAACTGGTATATTAAACTTTTCCCAAATCCCGCAGGAAGAAGAACAATAACGTGTTTCCCCTTGATAAAATTCACCAAACATTCTCTTTGTTCTGGCTTTAAATCTTCGATCTCGGGAGTCGTTGACAACACAGAATATATGGCTCTTTGCTGATTGTCTGGTGCCCGGACTCGCACTTCCGGGGTTTTTATGAACCATCTACTGCAGGAGTGTCAAACTCATTTTGGTCATGGAGTCGTATCCAACCTACTTTGATCCCAAAGGGGCCGGATCAGAAAAGTCATGTCATATAAACCCCAAAAATAACAATAAGTTCAAATATTTGTGCAGAGAAAAACAATCTGTTACAGAAATCTTTTTTAATTGATGAACTCTTTCTTTTACAAAATATTATAATATTATGAACAACCTGAAACTTTAAGAAAAATACAATTTCAACACAATGTTTTAACATGAACTTGTCTGTAAATAGGACTAAGTCCGTTTTTCTTGGAGAATCCTGCACTCGGCTCCACTTTTCTCATGTTGGACATTTTTCTGATGAGGGTGTCACGGTCAACAGTCAAAACGATCGTCCTTTAAGAGCGTTTGGAAAGAGACAAGTCTTCATTTGTGCTGCTCTGGTGGGAGGGGCCACGTACAGAGAAAATATAATTCAAATATTTTAGTAGAAAATCAGCCGAGGGCCACATTAAAGGTCTTGGAGGGCCGGATCCAGCCCCCGGGCCGTATGTTTGACACCCGTGCTCTACAGTGTAAAATGTAGTAGTAGTATCTGGTTCCTCTTCCCACTGTGAGTAAATCTAGAAGTGACTAAAGCTTTACATTGATATTATGATTATGAAATGACTTGTTTATTCACTGCTCTTTCAAATACATTTATTCGTGCATTATTTAATATTTTATCCTTTCAGCTGAATTAACTGTAAATTATAAATCAAATGTCCTGATCATTACCCTGACAGTGACTTTGCCCAAGCTTTTTTTCCCCCTTTTTTTTAACTGTTTCGAGTCATTTCTTGGACCATTATTTTCCACCATTAGAGTTGTATTTTTATTTTCTGATCCATGTTTGACACCCGTGATTCTCATTCCTGACTCGCATTTTCCCGCATAAAAATCATAGTTTTCTTGAAAGACGCAGACTTTTTCCTGTACCACTGCTTGGAAAAAAAAGCGTCTTCTAAAAACTGGAAATAGGTTTTGGATTTTAATTTGAGCCGAACAGGTCCAACCGGCTCACCTTTAATGAATAATACCAGTTCATACCTGTACCCCACCTCCACCCTGCTCTGACTCTGCGCCCGTTACTGATCCAGCCACGGTCCACCTGCTCCGACAAGACTCACTCTCGCCTCACCTGTCCATAAAACCTTCGAAAAATCAATCTGCAGACATTTCTTGGCCCAGTCTTGACGTCTCAGCTCATGTTGCTTGTTCAGAGGTGCTCGGGCACTTCTCGCTTAATTGTTGTTTCTTCTCAAATCGTTTGCAACTAATTTCTCAAAGCGTTTCTTGTGACACTTGACTATTTGCAGCAAAACCTTTGACGGTTCTGTGATCACGCCCCGGTATCTGAGTGCTGCGTACCTCTGAAAGACTTTTTTTTACGGTTTTTGACTTCTCGGAGTGAGTTAAATCTCTTTTGTGGCCCGTTTTGCCCGAAGAAAAGAAGCCGCCTAATAATTCTGTACAATATTGTGTAGACATGACCTCCTTAGGCCACACCCTCGCTTGTTAGACCAAAACACGTCACCTGACACGCTTACATCCCAAAAGAATTCAAGTCTATACAGCTTGGAGTTGGAGAATATGCATAAAAATCACGATATGGTCAAAATACCCACTTGTCTAATAATTGTACTGGTCCCATATTACACAAAATTGACTCTGGTGAACTTTTCGCCACGTTATAATGTTGTTACCTCACCAAAACAGAGCTGGAGTTGTGTTTTGTTTCATTCCCACATTGAATTCTTAGTCTGTCAACATCTCAAAATGCTCTTGTCCTCCTCGTGATGTCATGAAGTGGTAGTTTTCAGGTTAACGTTCTTCTTCGTTCAGTAGAGACGGGCAGTTCCAGGGTTGAAATGATCCACGTGATTCTCGTGAAGGTGTGTGCGGTCACGTGACACGACAAGGTGGAGTGGTTTTCATGTGAGACAAAAACAAAGCCCAAATCTGCAGGTGTGTTTGTGCGGATGAAACAAAAGCACAACTCCGGGTCTGTTTGCGATGAGGAATCAACGTTATAACATGGATCAGAAAATAAAAATACAACTCATGTAAAAGGGGGGAAATAATGGTCCAAGAAATGACTCGAAACAGTTAAAAAAGTTTAAAAAAATGCATGGGAAAAGCAACTGTAAGGGTAATGTACGGAAGCCGAGAGGGGTCATGTGTTGTATCTTTTTAATGAGTTGCGGCTTTTTAATGTGTTGTGGCATTTGCGTTTGTATTTGTTGCGGCGTTTGCGTTAAAATCGAGTCCCGCGGTCATTTCCGTTGTGGCCGTTTTTGTTGTGTTGTCGCATTTGTATTTGTTGAGGCGTTTGCGTTTGTTGTGACCCCTCTCGGCTTCCGTAGTGATGGTCAGGACATCGGATTTATAATTTACAGTTAAGTCAGTTGAAAGGATAAAATATTAAATAATGCATGGTGTTTGAAGGAGCAGTGAATAAACAAATCATTTCATAATATCAATATAAAGCTTTAGTCACTTCTAGATTTACTCACAGTGGGAAGAGGAACCAAGTAAGAGTACAACATTTTACACTGTAGATCACAGGTGTCAAACATACGGCCCGGGGGCTGGATCTGGCCCTCCAAGACCTTTAATCTGGCCCTCGGCTGATTTTCTACTAAAATATTGTAATGATATTTTCTATTAAAATCGTGTTAATTTTCTGTGGTGTTTATCACAGCAGCGTCTCCAGCGTCTCTGTACGTGGCCCCTCCCACCAGAGCAGCACAAATGAAGACTTGTCTCTTTCCAAACGCTCTTAAAGGACGATCGTTTTGACTGTTGACCGTGACACCCTCATCAAATCGGGGTCTGTCCTGGTGGAGAGTTGGTGGAGAGTTGGTGCTTAGGCTTCATCTCTCCCCTGGCTCCTGTGGTGGTTCCTGGTGGTGGTGGACGTCTCTCTGCTCCTGGTGTAGACATCTCCTCTGATGCTGCTTTCTCAACTGGTTCGCCTGTATTCAGCCTCACATCTTACTATGTGTCGTTTTATGTATTTTACCGTGTTTGTGTGTGTTTGTGTGTGTTTGTGTGTGTGCGTGAGTGCGTGTGTCTGTGTGTGTGTTTGGGTTGTCTGTAAAGCACTTTGTGTTACAGTTTTGTATGAAAAGCGCTTTATAAATAAAGTTTGATTTGATTTGATTTGATCAAATGTCCAACATGAGAAAAGTGGAGCCGAGTGCAGGATTTTACAAGAAAAATTGGCTTTTTTGAACATTGTGTTGAAATTGTATTTTTCTTAAAGTTTCAGGTTGTTCATAATATTATAATATTTTGGAAAAGAAAGAGTTCATCAATTAAAAAAGATTTCTGTAATAGATTTGTGTTTCTCTGCACAAATATTTGAACTTATTGTTATTTTTGGGGTTTTATATGACATAAATTTTCTGATCCGGCCTCTTTGGGATCAAAGTCGGTTGGATACGGCCCCCGGACCAAAATGAGTTTGACACTCCTGAGCTAGAATCTGAAAACTACTCATACTCTTACTTTGTACAAAATATTACTGCAGTAAAAGTACTGTTACTGTTGTACAGTTACTCAGAGGTGTAGGATTCTCGTCTGAAGCTGTCAGACCCTCGGCGCCCTCTGGTGGTCAAGAGCAGAAACTCTGAAACAAACCACACAATATGAAACAACATTTACACCTCCAGATCTTCCACTGTTTTATTCTTAAAGGGCCTGTTCCTGATTTTAAAGCAGTAGTTACTCTTTAAGTTACTTTTATTTGAGTAATTACTTGACACCATGACTTTTTATACTTTGACTTGAGTATAAATTTTGAAAAAATATTACGCAAAATCCATTTTCTGTCATGTTGTAATGTTGTTCACTCATCAAAAACCTGCCTGAAGAACATTTAGAGCAGGCGTGTCAAACATACGGCCCGGGGGCTGGATCCGGCCCTCCAAGATCTTTAATCTGTCCCTCGGCTGATTTTCTACTGACTGAATTATATTTTCTATTAAAATACTGTTAATTTTCTGTGGTGTTTATCATATCAGCGTCTCCAGCGTCTCTGTACGTGGCCCCTCCCACCAGAGCAGCACAAATGAAGACTTGTCTCTTTCCAAACGCTCTTAAAGGACGATCGTTTTGACTGTTGACCTTGACACCCTCATCAACAAAATGTCCAAAATAAGAAAAGTGGAGCGGAGTGCAGGATTCTCCAAGAAAAATCGGCTTTTTTGAACATTGTGTTGAAATAGCATTTTTCTTAAAGTTTCAGGTTGTTCATAATATTATAATATTTTGTAAAAGAAAGAGTTCATCAATTCAAAAAGATTTCTGTAATAGATTTGTGTTTCTCTGCACAAATATTTGAACTTATTGTTATTTTTGGGGTTTATATGTCATGAGTTTTCTGATCCGGCCCACTTTGGGATCAAAGTCGGTTGGATACGACCCCCGGACCAAAATGAGTTTGACACTCCTGCTGTAGAGCAAATTACTCAAATATGGTGTCCAAAAAATGACTCAGAGAAGCACAATTCTATTCAAAAGCTGGAATTTTTAATGTTGTGTAATAATAATAAACGTGTAGGCCTAAATGTACTTCTGGACATTTTATTTCGTCCTTGTTTTCTTATAATGTGTGTGACAAACATTTACAATCACCTTTTGCTTTCAGGAGCTTGTGACAGAGACTGAAGTGAAGAAACACTGATGAGCGCCATCTAGTGATCAGTACAAGATCTGCTGATGTAGGACACAAACCCACTCTGCTTCATTATCTGGTTTATTTATTATTTACTGTTATTTATTATCAGTTTATTATTTTATGTTTATTTTCATAACTCCCTAGCACAGACATGTCAAACTCAGGCCCAGGAGCCAAATATGGTCCACGATATAATTATATTTGGCCCGTGAGATCATATCAAGTCTGTATTAGAGCTGCCCAATGGTTACAGATAAACTTTAAAGTCATCACTTATGTTGTTATTATTTTATATTCTGCTTGTTCTGGATTCAGTGTTTAAGCAAAACTATTTTTAAACATTTATTATAATAAGAAAAGGTTTAACATTATAGATCTCAAAAGAAGAGAAAACATACAGATGTTGTTGAAATTTTTCAATAAATATTTTGCCCACGACTTAGTCCCAGTTTTTAATTTTGGCCTCTGTGAGTTTGAGTTTGACTCCCCTGACCAAGTATGTGCAATAAATCGATAAATTGTACTTTCCTTTCAGATGTCTGTAGAATTGTAATTTCATTAAAGTGAGACATTGTAAACAAGAAAAAAATCTTGAGAGTGTTTTTTTTTTTTAAATGTGACACTTCATCTCTGTATTACAGAAGCCCTGAGAGGCAAGAGGGAAAAAAAAAAAAAAAAGGTGGCAGGTCATTTGGGCTCTATTTTCTAAGTGTTTTTTTTTTTTTTCACCAACTCATTTTTTTTTTTTTCTACAACAATTTTCTCTTGTGTTTTTTTTTTTTTTTTTTTCCACCGTTGATGTGGCTGATGAAAAAAAAAAAAGATTAGCTCATGGTGTTAGAAGTTTGGTATTTAGAGGAATATACTGGGAAAACACTTCGGCTCTGAGCGTTTTTTTTTTTTTTTTTTTTTTCCCAGCCACATTAACAGCGGGAAAAAAAACACAAGAGAATTTATTTTTGTAGATTTTTTTTTTCTAGAAAAAATAAAAAAAAAAGTTTTTTGTATAAATTTTTAAAGAATTTTTTGAGTTGAGAAATGACCTGCCTCTTTTCCTTTTTCTCTCTTGCCTCTCAGGGCTTCCGTACTGTATAGATGTAAGAAGAAGAAGAAGAAGAAAAAAAAAAAAAAAAAAAAACATTACAAGCTTTTCTCCATTAAATCGTTTCATAAACAAATGAGACAATTTATGTGTAAAATGGCCAAAAACTGCACATTTTTTATACAAACTTTTGTTTCGGACTTTGAAGCTTCAAAACTTGGATAGATATAGATTTGGATGCAATCGAACAGTTGTGTTGTATCATGTGACATCTTACTAACAAAACAAAAAAAGAAAAAGAAAAGGTGAGTCTTGATCTTACAGCGGTGTAGCACTGCCCTCTAGTGACAATGAAGTGACAATACCTAACAATAATCTGAAACTATAATGTGTTTGTGACTAACAGCGGGTGTCCTGGTGATCACTAGATGGCGCTGTCCTCCAACAGAACCTGTTTGGCCACTTCCAATGCTCCAATGCTCAAAAGCCCCATAGGCTACACATACACCATGATTTTTTTGTTTTGTTTTGTTTAATTGTTTTGGAAAAAAAATAAAAAATAAATTAAACATCTTCTAACATCTAAAATTTTATTATTATAAATTTTTAAAGAATTTATTTAAAAGGGACAATGCATATTCATGAACATACACTTGTAAATACGCCAGAATTAGCCCGAAGGCGACTTTTCATCTGTAGTCCCTGGCAGGTCGGACAGACAGAGAGATAAGAACATAAAACATAAGAACATAAAACGCGTCACAATAGACAAACACACAAGCATGACATACAACACTGACATTTACACAGGAGCAGAACATTAGTGGTTAGAGATCTGGTTTCTCTTAAGCCGTCATTTCAGATTAGTTTTAAATGAACTGAAAGTGGTGGAGTCTCTTATTGCAGCTGGACGTTGTTCCAGATTTCTGTTTCATTGACTGATAACACCTGCTGAGTGAAAGTCGTGCGTCTATATGTGAGTTTCAGCTGACGTCATTGTTATTAAAAGCCCGCGTTGCTGCTGGGAAATATTTTGGTCGGAGGCAAGAAACACGATAGCGTCAAACACAGTGCGTAACCTCGCGTATTTCTCCCCGATAATGGTAAATTCCTGCTGCATTATCGGATGCACAGGAAGAAGGAAAATGTCTTTTTCGTATTCTGAGTGAAAAGAACCTCTAACGGTGAATTAAACGTCTTTCAAACATCCGCAGAGCAAACGTAGAAGATCCTAACAAACCGTGGACTCCAACAACAACACATCGAGACTCTTGGAGGTTTTCATCTTTTCTGCTGTGAATGGCCCAGGAGTTTCCACCAAGTCATTGTGGATATCACCAAAGTGAATATTTGTCCAGGTAGTTGGCGATTCTGACCAGAAATTTGGTTTGGTCCACCTTTTGTCGGGGTTGAAAAGGGTGATTTGTCGTCCGTCGATGCTTATGACCAATTTCTGGTCAAATGGTCTTGGGTCCTCTGCCGTTAGAGTGGAGAAATAACCGGGATCAATACCCTTTACGTGCTTTTCTCGCTCCGTCCGTCATGTTGAATTAGTGTTTCTTGCCGCCGACCAAAATAATTCCCAGCATGCAACGCGCGCTTTTGTCAACACTGAAACTGGCCTATAGGGTATTGCACAGTCGCCTCTATCTCATACTTCTGTAGTATGAGACAATGATGAAAAGACAAAGATTTCCTGTCAAATATCGTTAAAGTTTTTTTTTAAACAGTGATTCTATTATTTTTAAGGTTGTCATGTTTGTCAGTGACCAGTTAGTAATGCAGTGTTCAATGTGAGAGAAAATCCTGCTGTGGAGAAACATTTTAGCTGCATTTTCTGGCAATGATGATCTAATTTGCCTACATTTTTTATATGTTTTTTACATGTTTTTAAAAGTTAAAGTGAAGTCCAAGGTAACGCCAATATACTTAAATTCATTTACAGACTGGAGTCTAAACATTGTGGCTCAGGTGATCATATCATTTGGAATATTTCTCATGAGTTCATTCACACAGTTCTCAGACTCACACAAAAAGTCCAGTCTTCAGTGACTTCAGTTGCGTTGTGTTTGTTTAGGCCACAGGTGTCAAACATATGGCCCGGGGGCCAGATCCGGCCCTCCAAGACCTTTAATCTGGCCCTCAGCTGATTTTCTACTAAAATATTTTAATTATATTTTCTATTAAAATCGTGTTAAATTTTCTGTGGTGTTTATCACAGCGTCTCTGTACGTGGCCCCTCCCACCAGAGCAGCACAAATGAAGACTTGTCTCTTTCCAAACGCTCTTAAAGGACGATCGTTTTGACTGTTGACCGTGACACCCTCATCAGAAAAATGTCCAACATGAGAAAAGTGGAGCTGAGTGCAGGATTTCCAAGAAAAATTGACTTATTCCTATTTACATACAAGTTCATGTTAAAACATTGTGTTAAAATTGCATTTTTCTTAAAGTTTTAGGTTGTTCATAATTTTATATTTTGTAAAAGAAAGAGTTCATAAATTAAAAAAGATTTCTGTAATAGATTTGCATTTCTCTGCACAAATATTTGAACTTATTGTTATTTTTGGGGTTTATATGACATGAGTTTTTTTTTTTATCCGGCCCCTTTGGGATCAAAGTAAGTTGGATACGACCCCTGGACCAAAATGAATCTGACACCCCTGGTTTAGGTCAAAGTGACAGCAGCAGACCCAGACCAGCCCAGAATTTGCAGTTCCATCTGTTTTCTGTTCACACACAATTTTGAAATCACTTACAACCACTACAACCATTGTGTGTAAAATTCATACTTGATTTGAAAGTTTTTTTTTTACGTCAGATCATAGAAGCAAACGTTCTGACCCTCACAGAAAGAGAAGACTTTATGATCTGCCTCATTCAGACGGTCACGTGCTGCTACGACATGCCGCTGTTTAGACATTGTTGTTTAATTGTCCCACTACTTCATTTTATTTATTTTTTTGTCATTGTTTGAGCAACTGGACTTTACTATTTTTCAAACGTTCCGCTTTTCTGACATGTCGTAATAAAGGGATGTCGGAATAGACGGCGGAGCCCTGCACGAATCTGTACAGTGTGTGTCTGTGTTGTGTGTGTCGGTACAGTGTGTGTTTGTGTTGTGTAACTTGTAGTGACCAGGAGAGTGTTGTGTTTGTTGTTGTGGGTGTGGAGATCTGCATCATCATCACGTCAATGGAAGAATTTTTATTTTTACTTTCTGTCCTCCAGCTCCTTGAGTTTGACGTCCCAGTCATACATTTCACAAACCAAACCAGGTAGATTCTAACCAGGAAGAAGGGATTGTTTCAAAGCAACTTTTGTTCATTTTCAGGACAGTTCAGGAGAGACTAAGTATGTACATGAATTACTGGAGAAAGAACACGCACATTTTACTTTTTGTCCATGAATTAAACCTGAGACTGTCTTGTTTCGGGGCAGTATCAATACATAATATCTGAGAGTTCCTGAGGGCCTGTCCCTTCTGAGCACAGGTAGGTGGAGCTTGTTGAATAGAAGGAGCACCACACCTGTGTGAGGGTGAAAAGAACGCCCTGTCACTGACACATCGTGTAAATAAACACAATGATTAAACAAAAACAGTAGTGCAGTGGAGCGTGCAGGGGTCCATCTGTGGGCACCCAGTGAATCTAAATGGATGTTTCAAGTTAAACCTGGAGAATCCGTGTGTCATCCCTTCATTCGTTTTTCGACGTAACATAAAAATAATGCAGCGAATGGAAGTGAATGTCTGAATGGCAATTTAAATGACCCTACAGCCTTCTCAGTGTTAATTCTTCTGTTGTGTTTAAAGACCCATATTACTCTATTTTCTGATCTGTTATAATGTTGTTTGCTCATCACAAATAGACTTGGAGTTGAGTTTTATTTCATTCACAAAAGTTCAACACAAAGACTCTGATATATATTTAGGCTGAGTTTTTCTCTCAAACAGAAAACACTCTGTTCCACCTTGTGATGTCATGTGGTAATACAGGAAGTGCTCCACTGTGTTTTTGAACTCCATATGTCTTCATTAGAATCATTTGGATAATTTCAGCCCTGGAAAAGTGGGAAAAATTTTAAAGAAGTATCTCAGATTCTCACATCAGCATTAACACATGTTGAGAATTGGCTCACCAGGTCCTGTCTCCTGTTAAACACACAAAAAACTGTGTGTATGTTTTTTTCTAAAAATAAAAATAAAAATAAGGTAAATAGGTCAAATGTGTATTTCAAAAGTCAAGAATTGAAATTAGTGAAGGAGTTCAAATATCTGGGAGTAATGTTGGACTCTGCACTTACATTCAAAAACCATGTTAAAATGGTGTCTAGAATAATAAAATACAATCTATGTAATTTTAATCAAATACGCAGGTCATTAACTAATGAAGCTGCAATGATGTTTTTACATTGTATGATTTTTTCTCACATTAGTTATTGTATAATCAGTTGGTCTTTGTCAGGTGTAACAGCTCTTAAGTCAATAGAATCCCTCTACAAAAAAGCTTTGAAAATATTAGACAAGAAACCCTTTACTTACCATAGTTGCAATGTTCTCTCCAAATACAATCTATTGAGCTTTCAGAATTTTATAAAATTTAGAAATGCCTGTTTGATGTATAAGACTTTGCACGGTTTAGCTCCACCTCCACTCAGTGATTATATCAGGTATAGGTCAAGTGTTACATGTCACTCCTCCAGGGCCACAGCCACAGGAGACTGTGAGGTGCCTGATAGAAAAACCTCTTTCAGTCAAAATGTGTTTTCATATAAGGGCAGTGTTCTGTGGAACAGTCGACCACCCACAGTTAGAGACTCCCCCAGCTTCACGACTTTTAAAGGCCATTTAAAGACGTGGCTCAGGTCGACACAGGAGTGTGATCATTTACTATAGTTCACAATGTGCAATGGGCAAAGTGCAATATGCTATTTATTAAGTATTTTAATATTTAAATTACGGGCAATATGTAATATACTAAAGAATTTTACCTTCGAGGGCACATGCAATACATTGTAGAAAAGCACTTTATAGTAATTTTAGCAATGGGCTGTGTGCAATATACATACACTGGCATCTTAACTAAACAAGGCAGCGTGCAATTTTGATCAAATAATCCAACATCCTTTGCTTGACCTGTGTCTGTGATCTTGTGACTGACCAGCTCTTTGTGTCTGTCTATTTGTATTACTGTATTGTCTGTCGGGGTGTATTGTTTTTACTGTGCTTTTGTTTTATGATCTCATCAACCTGCCTAGGGACAGCAGATGGAAATTAGCCTTGGGCTATAATCTGATAACATATTTACATATCATGTATATGTTCATTAATGTGTTTTGTCCCTATTTTTTTAAATAAATAAAAAAAAAAAAAAAAATAGAATTGTCGATCTCTACTGAACAAAAGGTAAAAGGTAGCTGTTAACTTGAAAAGCTGTAAACTTGCATTGTGTAACTTTTTTGATCTGCCACCTCCTTTTCTCAGTGGAGATGTTATTGCTCTGTTTAGAATGTTTCAAATCATTCTATTTTCATGGGGACCAAAAAAGCCAAGTTACAGGTCAAATCTATGGAGTGGCAACCCTGCTCACAGTCAGTATGCCTGTTAGTCTACTCTAGGTATTTTTGAGCAATAAAACCATCTTTAATTGACTCAGTGTAAGATAGAGCTGTTTAATGTCATGGCATCACAAGGTGGAACAGAGCATTTTGAGCTTCAGAGATGCAGACAGACTAATAATAAAGGATTACTCAAACGTGTGAATGAAACAAAACACAACTCCATGTATGTTTTTGAGAAAGTATAACATGTTTTAATGCTCTTTTTGCGTAATAATGGACCTTTAAAATATCACAACACAAAACTGTTCTGATATTGTGCAATCATGATTTTAATGTTTAAAATTCCAGCCATGAGATCTGCCATGTTACAGATCAGTGACTACTTTATAAACATCTTTAGACCTGGAGACAACTCCCTGATTTCTGCTAATAAAGAGTTATGCACGAGCAGATTTTGTTTCAGTTTACAAGCACACTGTTTAGACATTATTGCTAATAAAGTACATATAATCATTGTCACGTCAAAAACATTGTAATTAGTAATCAACAGACCACAGTACGCTTAAGTGAGGTTGGCCATCTTGTCTTATATAAAAGAGACCTCTGCTATAATACGGTACCTGTCCAATTTAATTAGCTTTAAACGCTAAAACTCGCTCCATTAAAACAGCCTGGGCTCTTCCTGACAGCACTAAATTGGCACCTCTGTCCTTGTATGAAGACTCAGCACTGTTTTCAGATGCTAAATTCCCATTAGTGCCGCTATATCATGTCTGGAAGTGGCAATACAGAAGGGACTATAGAAAACTCTTACTTTTCATATCAATCTGGGCTTATGCTAGGATTTTATATGTATGAGCAATGAAATTATTTATTCAGTTTAATCATTCGAGCCACCATTCATGCACTCAATCGGTCCATTTACATATTTTTGTTTGTTGGAACCCCTGTTTGGAAAAATAGAAAATATATATCTCTTGATGACAAATAATAATTCTTTTAGGATGCCCAGTGAGTTTGAAATACAGAAAAAGGTTTAGTCTTTGTTATAGTGTATATTTATATTGCCCTGTAGAGGTAACTTTAAGGTGCACTGTGTAACTTTTCTGGTGAAGGGTCCATCACCTGCTTCTCTGCATGGAGATATTGCCTAGAATGTTCCACAGTATGGCATTACACTCATATATCTCTACGGAGGTAGGTAACACCACAAAGCCTAGTTACATGTCAGATCTGTTGAGAGGTGAGCCCATTCACATGAAGAAATGCAAGATTTTAGGTCAATATAAAACCAAAAATAAGAAAACAAAAAAACAACTGTTTTCTTCGTTATTTGTCTCCAAAACCAAAATGAATAAAACAGATAATGATTCTTTTTTTTTTTTTTTTCGATTTTGTGTTTAAATGAAGAATGGACCGTGACTGTGATGACCCAGGACTAAACCAGGACTAAAACCATGACTAATCCCAGGACTAAAACCAGGACTAACCTAGAACTAAACCAGGATTAAACCAGGTCTAAACAATATGACACTAACAGTAGGTGGACATAATTTAAGGACAGCAGTGATCTCATAAATAAAGCTTTTCTCTGTCAATAATAGTTTTAATCTGGTTAAGTAATGAATTATGTTACAAACTACATTTTGGGGTATGTAATCTGTAATCTGTAGGGGATTACATTTTAAAAGTCACCTTCCCAACACTGTGCATCACCAGTGTGGAGACTGGACTTGGCTGTGCCGTACCTTCAAAAAAACATAGTGTCAATAGGCAAGTTTCATTACTGACAAAAGCGTGCGTTGCATGCTGGGAATTATTTTGGTCGGCGGCAATAAACACTAATTCAACATGACGGACGGAGCGAGAAAGCACGTAAAGGATATTGGTCTCGGTTATTTATCCACTCTAACGGCAGAGGACCCAAGACCATTTGACCAGAAATTGGTCATAAACATCGACGGACGACAAATCACCCTTTTCAACCCCGACAAAAGGTGGACCAAACCAAATTTCTGGTCGGAATCCCCAACTACCTGGACAAATATTCACTTCGGTGATATCCACAATGACTTGGTGGAAACTCCTGGGCCATTCACAGCAGAAAAGATGAAAACCTCCAAGAGTCTCGATGTGTTGTTGAACTTGTTGGAGTCCACGGTTTGTTAGGATCTTCTACGTTTGCTCTGCGGATGTTTGAAAGTCGTTTAATTCACTGTTAGCGGTTCTTTTCACTCAGAATACGAAAAAGACATTTTCCTTCTTCCGTGCTTCTATTTGTGCATCCGATAATGCAGCAGGAATTTACCATTATCGGGGATAAATACGCGAGGTTACGCACTGTGTTTGATGCTATCGTGTTTCTTGCCTCCGACCAAAATATTTCCCAGCAGCAACGCGGGCTTTTAATAACAATGACGTCAGCTGAAACTCGCTTATTAATGTACTTAATGTTGATCCAAACATTTAATTGAAAACATTTAGGTTTATGTTGCTGTGCCTTATTCGACACCATCTCTTGCTATTTTTATTGCTACTGCTACTTTATTTCTATTGTTAATTTACTGTTACCATTTTATATTATTTACTCTTTGTTATTGTAATATTATGTAATGTGTGAACTTTGTGTCCAAGTCATTTCCCTCATTGGTGAATAATGTCTAAGTCTCAGTCTGTTTATCCGTGGCTGTGGTATCACGTTTCATTTTGTTTTGGGTTGGGCTTCTCTCTCTCAGGTCGTTCATGTTGCAGAACTGCTTGTGTTTTTCTTCGCCCAGGCTGAAGGTTTTATCAATTCTGAATCAATGATTGTATTTTAATAGATACTGGCCATTTCAGACGTTAGAATTCAAATTTTAAGATGATTTATTTTAAATATGTTAACTAGACACAGATAAATAAAAAGATGAGTATAAAAAAATAAAAATAAATGTGGCTGTTTGCTGCAGGTGTTCCAATCAGTAGGAGCAGGTAGAGGGCGCTCTTGGATCAAAACTCAAACACAACGGATTCCAGGCGCTCCAAACAAGTAGAAAAAGTAAAAAAATCGCACAAGGAAAAATATAGTTAAAAGACCTTTATTTGAATGGCCAAAGCCGACATGTTTCGACCTTATCTGGTCTTCATCAGGGCTTAATTAAAACAGAGCATGGGCGTGGCCTTCAAGTAAAACACATCAACCAATAGACTATTATCACGCTGATACGTAGTACTTCCACATTCAGTGACCTTTGTGCACGCCTACTTCCGGTGAATTGTCACTCTATTGATTGAACTCATGATGGACGAACCGAAGTTGTTTACATAGTCTACATCCCTTATAAATTTACCGAAAATATCCTTTTCGTACGTACATCGTCTCATTGATCAACATTCAATCACAGCCCGCTCCAAAGTGGACAACGGATACAGTTTATTTTTTGAAAATTTCACCTACGACTATGAAGGTGAGTGGCTACTAGCGAACATAACTTTACAGTTGCCGTTCCGACAACCATCACTCCGATATTGACGTGTTATTGTCAGAGTAGCGGCATTTCCATTTTTATCAAACGTCCCTGCACTCTGACATTTCTTTTTCGTTTCGTCAGAGTGGCGGAATCCTGTTGTTGAAGGCGAACCACTGTGAGTAAATGATTAATTCATAATTTGAAAAGAGAAGTGACATCTAGCCATTGTTTGAGCCATTGTTTGAGCCTGAAGTGGAAGTGCACAAACTCGACAAACCCCGCCCACAAAACCCAGAAGCGTGATAATGGCCCAAAGCTGGAGTCGACTGGAGGCAGACAAAACAGGTGTGCAATCAGGAGCATAGGACATGGTACAGGCAAAAAAATAAATCAATAAATAAAATGTAAACACAAATACACACAAATGTGCACACTAATATAATAAAGAAAATAAAGAAAATAAATACATAAACAAAAAACATAACGCATTATCATTATCATTAATATTTCCATTATTATTGTTACCAATAATTTATTATTATTTATTATTTGTATAATTATTTTTACATTTTTATTATATTGTATTATACTAGTGTTATTATTATTTATTACTTTTATTATTATTACCATCATTATCAATAATAACCATAATAACATATACATAGAGAGCCTAAAAAGATGAGTATAAAAGATGAGTAACTTAAGTGTTTTATTTTACATGATTTTTGTGACCAACACCAAAAAAAAAAAAAAAAAAAAAAAAAAATGGCTGTTTTTATGTAAGCGAATCATTTAAAATAAACATTTAATGAGAGCAGTTGGTTTTATGAATTTACACCCAGAGTTTTTTGTAAGTGTGCGTGGAGTTATAAATCACCAGCTCCATAAAAAGACTTGATTTAGTTCCACAGCAGTTTTCAGAGAACAGCACAATGAGCCGTGACACTTTTCCTGTTTCACAGCTACCAGTGCAATAGCCTGACTCCCGCAGGCTACTGTTCCAAATTTTTTAGAAGCAAGGATGTCCATTTTGTTTACACAGTTGAAAATAACACACTTTTGTTCTTTATCAAGCTTTGTTGATGTCCAGTGTTCTTTTTATAGGGTTAAATTAATGCAGATGTCCAGTGCACGCGGCAGCCGATCAGAAATCTGTGTGTGTTTGTTGTGTCCGTGCTGTGTGACGCACCTCGGCCAAAAAGTTCCTAAGCATTGAATTTCCACTAAACTTTAAAAGGGCTGGGACTGGATGATCCACAAAGGCTCCATTGACAACTGTTTAAATATAACCTGGAACATGATCACCATCATACCCCATTATATTATTTAGTGTAGTTTTTCATGTTGTAATCGTAATTTTAAGATTCAATTTCAGTATTTAATGCATCAAGACAATATCCACGAATAAAGGTTTGGAACTTTACACAAAGGACATTGTGACGTCGCAAATCACTTCTCGAGTTTTATTTCTCTTGCAGTGTGTTTTTCAAAGGCGGTGTGTTGGTTTAATTATTCATTCCCTTTCAATCGCAGTAAAATGTTGCAAGAGCCAAGTAAGTCTCTGAGCTATGTGAAATACAATGCTCCAGAACAACACCAATCCTCAACACGAATCTGAAAAGAAACAATGTCAACAAACACTATTTATTGGCTGTACAGTTTAGAAAAATGAAGATAAATTACTTAATACGTAGAACACTGATTTGTTTGCTTTGTGATGCAAAATCTAATGGCCCGATATAAAGACTGGAGGTAACACCTGCACTCAGGTCAGAACCCACAGGATTACACACTTAACAACAGCTGCCACCAAAGGAAAAAAGTAAGTAATGTTTTTATATATATTTATTTATCCTTCATTTGATTTAGCTACATACTATCTTCTAAACTAGTAAACTACTAAAAAAGGGTTCACATCCAGTACACCAACTCAAATACATTTACTGCATATCCTTCAGATTTCTCGAACTTCTGTAACAAACTGCTGTAGTTTCTACTGTATTTTTTTTTACAACAGCTTCTTCCTTTCACATCCTCTGTTACATGTTGTAACTGTAGATAACAACGCACTGTGGGACAGAAAATCATTACAGTTAGTACGAACCTTTGTCTACAACGACCTGTTGTAAATTACAGTGAGTTTGTGCTCCGCTGTAGATGGGAGGATATTTCATGTAAATGTTGTATTTTCAAATGTTTGAACACTGCACGTTCAGTTAAGAAGAGCAGAGACTCACGGGAAAACTGCACTGGTCCATTCACTCCACAAAAGAGTAAGTAACCAGTTTTTTTTTTTTTAAGTCAGACTTATTATTTTTTCACTGTTGTAATAAAGTTTGTAGGGAAGCTTATTTTGTTTCTGTGTTTGGACTTTAAGTAGCCAAGCACTTAACTGTAAACGTAGCCTGTGAAACCTGCATCACCGCGTTGTTATCTGTGACGCATATCTGCACATTTACACCGATAGACTTGTTTACATGAGCATGTGAGTGAAATGCCTCTACTCATCTCTGTGCTGCTACAGACATGAGAGGCTGCGGTGATCGGAGGTGAGCGCAGTGACATGACACTTTATGTGAACAACACAGACACCGGCTGTGCTGTTGTAAAACTGTAAAACTCCAGTAGAACGGGAGTTTGTGCAGGTGGAGCCGCTGTTATATGGCAGTGTTGGGGAGTAACAGATTACATGTACCGGAGTAATCAGAGTACAAATTATGAGTAACTGTATTCAGTTACAGTTACTGTTTCAGTGAGTGGTAATTGGATTATAGTTACTTTGTTGAAATAAATGGATTACACGGCGGTATTTTCCTGTTTTCACATTTTGGGCTATTCCCTTTCTTTTTTTTTTTTTTTACCTCTGCCAAGGAAGTTATGTTTTTGCCGGCGTTTGTCTGTTTGTTTGTTTGTTTGTTTGTCTGTTAGCAACATAACTCAAAAAGTTATGGACCGATTTTGATGAAATTTTCAAGGATTTGTTGGAAATGTGAAAAGGAAGAACTGATTTCATTTTGGGGGTGATCCGGAAGAAATCCTGGATTCTGGATCACTTTGAAATTTTAGTTAACATTGTGGTAAATGGGGCCAAAAATTTTGTTTCTCAATATCTCGGTTAATTATTGACCAAACCCCATGAAATTTAACTCAGGGATGGACAATGGGATCCTCTTTCATATTCCAAAGGCTGATCTGGATCTGATCCAGAAGACTGATTTTATCGCAATTTATATAAAAAATGGGGGTAGTCCTTGGCGGAGGTCTGCGCTCTCTGAGTGCTTTTCTAGTTTTTTTCTGTAATTCCACTCATTGCCGGACATTAAACCAGGTCTAAACCAAGTCTAAACCAGGTCTAAAACCAGTTCTAAACTAGAAACTAGCCTTTGGAATATGAAAGAGGATCCCATTGTCCATCCCTGAGTCAAATTTCATGGGGTTTGGTCAATAATTAACCCAGGTATTGAGAAACTAAATTCTTGGCCCCATTTACCACAATGTTAACTCAAATTTCAAAGTGATCCAGAATCCAGGATTTCTTCCGGATCACCCCCAAAATGAAATCAGTTCTTCCTTTTCACATTTCCAACAAATCCTGAAAATTTCATCAAAATCGGTCCATAACTTTTTGAGTTATGTTGCTAACAGACAAACAAACAAACAAACAAACAAACAAACAAACAAACAAACAGACAAACAAACAGACAGACAAACGCCGGCAAAAACATAACCTCCTTGGCGGAGGTAACTAGGTCTAAACCAGGACTAAACCAAGACTACACTAGGTCTAAAACAGGATTTAACAGGACTAAATCATGTGCATGGACCATGTCTCCTCCTCTTCTATCAATAATATTTTGAATTTGGTTCAGTAAAATCTGGGCTTTTTATTTTCTTCTAACAGACAAAACATCTTATGTGAAGATTTCCTCAAATCAAGCAAATCAAGTAATCCAAAGTATTCAGATTACATTACTCACTTTAAGTAATTTAATGGATTCCATTACAAACGATATTTTGGGTATGTAATCTGTAATCTGTAAGGAAATACATTTTAAAAGTCACCTTCCCAACACTGTATATGTGAACAGTGAATGCAGATACTGGCCCTGGTACAAGTCGAGAGAACGTGTGTTTATGGAGGAAAAGAGGCGTGTGCGAGGTGGAGAGGAGGCAGCAGGAGGAAGAGCAGTGGAGCTGTGGCTCTTCTGCTCAGATGTAAAAGTCCACAGTGGCACTGGATTAAAGTAAAGATAATCATGAGATTAAATTACAGAATTGGCCAAAGAAGTCACAGAACATCGAACACAATGTTTTGTGATTGCAAGTGTAATAATGAACTCCATGTTTAATAAAAATATGTATTTATTTTTTTTGGTGTCACCGCACCAGCTGAACACTAGAGACTGAAGACCAAACATCACCTCTGTCGCTCACTCCTTTCTTCACTAAGAGTTTACTGCACACTGGGTTTCAGTTCGATGAACACGTCATTAATGTAAATATTTAGTGATGTTAACTTTCTGTCATTACAGTAGCACGGGCCACTGTTGTTTTCTGATTATAGCTGCGTTAAAGGCATATGTATCACTTTCACCTATAATAAAAATGTCAGTATGTTTGTTCAGGTGAAATCACAGCTCACTCTCACACTGAAGACTGAAGCACTCACCAGAGTATCTGAGGTGGCTTCTTCACTAAAAGGCGACTGCACACTGGATTGGTAAATGTCATTAATGTGCAGATTTACCTGTGGGATGTTGAAGTCCATGTAACTATTCACTGTGTGAATATTAAAGGTGTATTAGGTGTGTTTCTAATAATAAAATGTGATTTTGTTTCGGTCACCAGGTGTAGACTGAGCACTGATCAGTAAAGACTTGGTCACATTCCAGCTCTGTGTCTGAGCTGAACTCACTTCTTGGCTGCATCCACTTCTTTTTTACAGTTGAACACTGAATTTCATTTGTGTAAAGGTTTGGTGGTGGACAGTTAAACTCAGAGTAACTCTGTTACCTCCTTTGATTCCTCTGTGTTTGTGACTGCAGAAGGGCCCAGTCAAACAGAAGTAAACATCAAGGGAAAAAATTCAAGTTAATGCATCTGATATAAAAATATATTGAACAGGTACATATGTCTCTAGTTTATGAAACTGTTGACCTTTTTTCTGTACCATTTTTGGTTCTAAAGTTCCATACGTTTTAAACAGACCATGTATGAAACATGAAACAAACATTATTTCTCAAATTTCAAAGACCTGAAAATCATGTAAATAAATGGATGTATTTCATCATATCTTGTGTTATTCCATCTTTGAACTGTTCATCAAGGTTCATGATTTTTCAAAAAAAAAAAATTTAAAATGATAAAAATTTGCTTGGAAGGACTGATATATTTTATAGAAATAGTTTCCTTTGATTTTGAAGTAATATTTAAATATCCGGAAGAAAAAAGTTGACAAATTATACAAAATCATGCACCTTCTACTTGCTTGCACAATTTTCCCTCCATTACCATGACCTTTCTTAATAAAAAAAATCTCATTACTCAAAAAATAAGAGGTTTTTCAACCTAATCTTGTACCATATGGTAGAAAACTATATGAAGCAAATATTCAAACCAGTTTGTTAAGGATATGTAAGTGAGAACCAAGAGTTATCACTGTTTGGATTTATTGATCAAAAAGTGCTGCATATTTCATTCCCTCCGTTACCAACATGAGTTTTAAATTTTTTTTTCACCAACTTGAAAGAATATCACAGGTTTAACTTGACCCTGTTGGAGTGTAACTCTTTCCTACATTCTGATACTTTACTTATTTCAATAGTTCCTCTAGTTTCTGAATAAGAGACATTTGAATGTCAAAAATCTGACCCTGTTTCCGTCCATTACCACTTGACCCGGACCCTTATGTTTTCATGAGGTGAACAGAGGAAGCCTAAAGGTACAGAAGCCGAGAGGGGTCACAACAAACGCGAACGGCGCAACAAACACAAATGCCACAGCACATTAAAAAGCCACAACACATTAAAAAGCCACAACACATTAAAAAGCCACAACGGAAGTGACCGCGGGACTCTATTTTCCAACGGAACAATCAAGCGGCAAGTGAAGAAGAAGAACTACAACGTGAAACGGATAATGATAAAACAATAAATTACTTTTACTTACGTTTCTTACTTCTCCGGTCCTTTACTTTTCACGTTGTAGTTCTTCTTCTTCACTTGCCGCTTGATCGGTCCGTCGGAAAATAGAGTCCCGCGGTCTCTTCCGTTGTGGCTTTTTAATGTGTTGTGGCTTTTTAATGTGTTGTGGATGTTTAATGTGTTGCAGCATTTGTGTTTGTGTTGTGGCTTTTGTATTTGTTGCAGCATTTGCATTAAAATACAATCCCGCGGTCATTTCCGTTGTGGCTTTTTTTGGTGTGTTGTGGTTTTTGTTGCATTGTCGCATTTGTATTTGTTGCGGCGTTTGCGTTTGTTGTGACCCTCTCGGCTTCCGTATAAAGGACTTGAGTGCAGCGCTGAATGATCCTCACGTCTCTTCTTTTCAGGCTCTTTCTGGACTTTATACATCAGCTCATGTCCAACTATCAGTCATTTACATGTGTCTTGAAGTTGTTTCTTACATCATTTGTTTACATACTTTAAAGTGTTAACTGTGTTAATTTTGTTAACTGTTTTTTTAATAAATGTTTGAATCCATTTTATCTCTGAGTCTGTTCTTGTGACAGCAAATAGATTAGCTGTATTTTAAATTACAGGAAATTATTGGAAACAAAATTGCCAGGTAATACATGTAGATTTTGCTGTTGAGCAATTTTTTACTGTATACGTCAAACTATGGATTTTGTTGCGGCCGATATGAAATATTAAATGTGAGTTGAAGCTGTCGACAGTCAATATAATCACCGATATATTTAGTGATGTAAAAATTCACAGTAAATTTTGAATTGTTTAAAAAACTTAGTTTGGCTCTAGTGGATTTTAAATTGGGTTTATTTAAGCAACATTTATTGTTATTCTGTCTCTTTACGTCATATTTACAGACAGTAGGTTGGACTAACAGCATTTTTGCATCACATTCTAGCTACTAGTGACGGGTATTCCAGTTCTTTTTAGAGAACCGGCTCTTTTGGCTCGGCTCACTAAAAGCAGCTGGCCCTTTCGGCTCCCAAGCGACTCTTCAGGTTGTTTTGTTGCAAGCAGGACTAAACCAGGACTGAACAAGGTCTAAACCAGGACTGAAAAAGGACTAAACCAGGACTAAAACAGATCAGACCAATAGAAAACAGCCTGTTTATGTGTGGGAGCTACAGCAGCTAACCAATGAGAAATAACAAAAAACAAATCTAGCTTCAAAATCATCGTATTTCCAACACTCAGCGCTCACACAGGCTCCTCCTCACATCACAAGTCTGCACTAATAAATGTCTGAGGTGACACTGGCTGAGCTCCTCAGGGCTCGTGTTCCCCCATGGACACAGTCTCTGTAGAAAAAGAAACAATCTACTGTTCTAGCATTTCTGATAAAACCAAAAATATTATTTTAAAATGAGGATCCCAAATCTGACCTGGCCATTTTCATATTTTTACACCAAGAATTACTGCTCCCTCACTGAGGTCATTCTCCTCTGATGGGTCACGTTGGCTGAAGAACCAGATCTATTGGAGTCATGATTGGGGCTTGTCTGAAGGACCTGCAGTAAATTTTGTTGTGTGCACAAAATAATACTAGATAATACCAATCTCACTTTTTAGATAATTTATTCAATTTAAGACATTTTCCTCAGAACTTAATGCACATGAAATAAAAGTTGCAACTTTAGCCTTGGTCCAAGAACATAAACTGTGCTAAAAAACAGATCTGCACTGCACATCTTTGTAGCTCCTAAATGACACAGCATGTCTGAAGAAAGACTTGACCCCTAAATGTCACATGGTCGTGTCATCAAAATAAAAATACAAATTTGAGCTCCAAAGAACTGCATTGTCATTTTTCTGTATTCTTTTAAACATGTAAGCATCAAACTTTAAAGAAATATTTATTTAAGATTTTAAATACACATGATTCAAAATAGGTTAAGGTATAATTTAATGAAGGACTTTATTGTTGAACAGAGGCGGATCTGAAAATGTTCTCCAGACTGCAGCTCATTTTGCTGGTACTTGTTGGTGAGTAGAGAAAATTCATTTTAAATTATATTTGTTAATGTTTGTTTAACGACTGTTATGTGCTTCAACAACAACAGCTGTGCCTACAACAACAACCAGAGCAGCTGTAACTACCACAGCTGCCCCAACCACAACTACAACTGCCCCCCAACAACTACAAACAACTGCCCCAACACCCAACCACAACTACAGCTGCCCCAACCACAACTACACTACAACTACAGCTGCCCCCACAACAACTACAACTACAGCTGCCCCAACCACAACAACAGCTGCCCCAACAACTACAACAGCTGCCCCAACAACTACAAACCAACAACTACAGCTGCCCCAACAACACACTACAAACAGCTGCCCCAACTACAACTACAACAGCTGCCCCAACAACTACAACAGCTGCCCCAACACAACACTAACACAACTACAGCTGCCCCAACACTACAACAGCTGCCCAAACAACTACAACAGCTGCCCCAACAACTACAACAGCTGCCCCAACAACTACAACAGCTGCTACAACAACACTACAACTACAACAGCTGCCCCAACAACTACAACAGCTGCCCCAACACTACAACAGCTGCCCCAACAACACACTGCCCCAACAACTACACAGCTGCCCCAACAACTACAACAGCTGCCCCAACAACTACACAGCTGCCCACAACTCAACACAACAACAACAACAGCTGCCCCAACAACTACAACAGCTGCCCCAACAACTACAACAGCTGCCCCAACAACTACAAACAGCTGCCCAACAAACTACAACAGCTGCCCCAAACAACTACCACAGCTGCCCACAGCTGCCCAACTACAACAGCTTGCCCCAACAACTACCACAGCTGCCCCTACAACCAACTACAACTACAGCCCAACAGCTGCCCCCAACAACTACAACACTACAACAGCTGCCCCAACAACTACACAGCTGCCAACCACAACAACAGCTGCCCCAACTACAACTACAGCTGCTGCCCCAACAACTACAACAGCTGCTCCAACCCACAACTACAGCTGCCCCAACAACTACAGCTGCCCAACTACAACAGCTGCCCCCAACAACTACAACAGCTGCTCCCAACAACTACCACAGCTGCCCCAACTACAACTACAGCTGCCCCACAACTACAACAGCTGCCCCCAACTACAACTACTACCACAGCTGCCCCAAACAACTACAACAGCTGCCCCAACCACAACTACAGCTGCCCAAACAACTACAACTACAGCTGCCCCAACAACTACAACAGCTGCCCCAACAACTACCAACAGCTGCCCCCAACAACTACCACAGCTGCCCCAACAACTACAACAGCTGCCCCAACACTACTACAGCTGCCCCAACTACAACAGCTGCTCCAACAACTACACAGCTGCCCACACACACTGCCCCAACCACAACTACAGCTGCCCCAAACAACTACAACAGCTGCCCCAACAACTAACAGCTGCCCCAACAACTACACAGCTGCCCCAACAACTACCACAGCTGCCCCAACAACTACCACAGCTGCCCAACAACTACAAGCTGCCCCAACAACTACAGCTGCCCCAACCACTACTACAGCTGCCCCAACAACTACAACAGCTGCCCCAAACAACTACCAACAGCTGCCCCCAACTACAACTACAGCTGCCCCAACAACTACAACAGCTGCTCCAACAACTACACAGCTGCAACAACTACACACTACACCCAACAACTACAACAGCTGCCCCAACAAACTACACAGCTTGCCCAACAACAACAGCTGCCCAACAACTACACAGCTGCCCCAACAACTACAACAGCTGCCCCAACAACTACCACAGCTGCCCCAACCACAACTACAGCTGCCCCAACACTCCACAACTACAACAGCTGCCCCAACAAACTACAACAGCTGCCCCAACAACTACCACAGCTGCCCCAACAACTACAACAGCTGCCCCAAACAACTACCAACAGCTGCCCCAAACACAGCTGCCCAACAACTACAACAGCTGCCCCCAACAACTACAACAGCTGCCCACAACAACACTGCCCCAACACTACACAGCTGCCCCAACAACTACAACAGCTGCCCCCCAAACACAGCTGCCCCAACAACTACAGCTGCCCCAACAACTACAACAGCTGCCCCAACAACTACTACCACAGCTGCCCCAAACAACACAACTACAACAGCTGCCCAACAACTACAGCTGCCCCAACAACTACAACAGCTGCCCCAACAACTACCACAGCTGCCCCAACAACTACCACAGCTGCCCCAACTACAACTACACAGCTGCCCCCACACAACTACAACAGCTCCAACCAACAACTACAGCGCCCCAACTACAACTACAGCTGCCCCAACAACTACAACAGCTCCACACTACAGCTGCCCCAACCACAACTACACAGCTGCCCAACAACTACAACAGCTGCCCCAACAAACCACAGCTGCCCCAACAACTACAACAGCTGCCCAACAACTACAACAAGCTGGCCCACTACAACTACCACAGCTGCCCCAACAACTACAACAGCTGCCCAACAACTACCACAGCTGCCCCAACAACTACAACAGCTGCCCAACAAACACACTTACAACAGCTGACAACTACCACAGCTGCCCCAAACAACTACAACAGCTGCCCCAACAACTACAACAGCTGCCCCAACAACTACCACAGCTGCCCAACAACTACAACAGCTGCCCCAACCACTACTACAGCTGCCCCAACAACTACAACAGCTGCTCCAAACAACTACACAACCCAACAACTACCACAGCTGCCCCAACAACTACAACAGCTGCTCCCAACCACAAACACAGCTGCCCCAACTACACAGCTGCCCAACTACCACAGCTGCCCCAACCACAGCTGCCCCAACAACTACAACAGCTGCCCCAACAACTACAACAGCTGCTCCAACAACAACTACAGCTGCCCCAACAACACACACAGCTGCCCCAACAACTACAACAGCTGCCCCAACAACTACAGCTGCCCCAACTACAACTACAGCTGCCCCAACAACTACAACAGCTGCCCCAACAACTACCACAGCTGCCCCAACAACTACAACAGCTGCCCCAACCACAACTACAGCTGCCCCAACAACTACAACAGCTGCCCCAACAACTACCACAGCTGCCCCAACAACTACAACAGCTGCCCCAACAACTACCACAGCTGCTGTCCCAACAACTACAACAGCTGCCCCAAACAAACTACCACAGCTGCCCCACAACTACCAAGCTGCCCAACAACTACAACAGCTGCCCCAACCACTACTACAGCTGCCCCAACAACTACAACAGCTGCTCCAACAACTACCACAGCTGCCCCAACAACTACCACAGCTGCCCCAACAACTACAACAGCTGCTCCAACCACAACTACAGCTGCCCCAACCACAGCAGCTGCCCCAACAACTACCACAGCTGCCCCAACAACTACCACAGCTGCCCCAACTACAACTACAACAGCTGCCCAACAACTACACAGCTGCTCCAACAACTAACACAGCTGCCCCAACCACAACTACAAGCTGCCCCAACAACTACAGCTCCCAACACAACTACAACAGCTGCTCCAACCACTACTACAGCTGCCCCAACCAACAACTACAGCTGCCCCAACCCAACACAACTACAGCTGCCCCAAACAACACTACAACAGCTGCCCCAACTACAACAGCTGCCCCCAACTACAACAGCTGCCCAACAACAACTACCACAGCTGCCCCAACCACAACTACAGCTGCCCCAACTACAACTACAGCTTGCCCCAACAACTACAACAGCTACAACAGCTGCCCCCAACTACAACAGCTGCCCCAACCTACAAACACACAGCTGCCAACTACAACTACAACTACAGCTGCCCCAACAACTACAACAGCTGCCCCAACAACTACAACAGCTGCCCCCCAACAACTACAACACTACAACACAGCTGCCCCAACCACTACTACAGCTGCCCCAACACTACAAACCACAGCTGCCCCAACAAACTACAACTACCAACAGCTGCTCCAACCCCAAACTAACAACTACAAACAGCTGCCCAACAACTACAACAGCTGCCCCAAACAACTACAACAGCTGCCCCAAACAACTACCACAGCTGCCCCAACAACTACCACAGCTGCCCCAACAACTCAACAGCTACCTACAGCTGCCCCAACTACAACTACAACAGCTGCCCAACAACCAACACAACACAGCTGCCCCAACTACCTACAACTCCCAACAACTACAGCTGCCCCAACAACTACAACAGCTGCTCCAACAACTACACAGCTGCCCCAACAACTACAGCTGCCCCAACTACAACAACTACAACTACAGCTGCTACAAACAGCTGCCCCAACAACTACAACAGCTGCCCCAACAACTACCACAGCTGCTACAAACAAACTACAGCTGCCCCAACAACTCCAACACACTTGCCCCAACACAACTACAGCTGCCCCAACTACAACTACAACAGCTGCCCCAACAACTACAACAAGCTGCTCCCCCAACAACTACAACAGCTGCCCCAACAACTATGCCCCAACAGCTGCCCCAACAACTACCAACAACAACAACTACAAACAGCTGCCCAACAACTACAAAAACAGCTGCCCCAACAACTACACAGCTGCCCCAACAACTACAACAGCTGCCCCAAACACTACTACAGCTGCCCCAACAACTACAACAGCTGCTCCAACAACTACCACAGCTGCCCAAACAACTACAACAGCTGCCCCAACAACTACAACAGCTGCTCCAACCACAACTACAGCTGCCCCAACCACAGCAGCTGCCCCAACAACTACACTGCCCCAACCACCACAGCTGCCCCAACAACTACCACAGCTGCCCCAACTACAACTACAACAGCTGCCCCAACCACTACTACAGCTGCCCCAACAACTACAACAGCTGCTCCAACAACTACAACAGCTGCCCCAACACAACTACAGCTGCCCCAACTACAACTACAGCTGCCCCAACAACTACAACAGCTGCTCCAACAACTACAACAGCTGCCCCAACAACTACCACAGCTGCCCCAACCACAACTACAGCTGCCCCAACTACAACTACAGCTGCCCCAACAACTACAACAGCTGCTCCAACAACTACCAACAGCTGCCAACCACAGCTGCCCCAACAACTACAGCTGCCCCAACAACTACAACAGCTGCCCCAACAACTACAACACAGCTGCCCAACAACTACAACAGCTGCCCCAACCACTACTACAGCTGCCCCAACAACTACAACAGCTGCTCCAAACAAGCTACTACACAGCTGCCCAACAACACACTACAACAGCTGCCCCAACACAACTACAACAGCTGCAGCTGCCCAACAACTACAACAGCTGCCCAACTACTACAACAGCTGCCCCAAACCACTACTACAGCTGCCCCAACAACTACAACAGCTGCCCAACAACTACACCACAGCTGCCCCAACCACAACTACAGCTGCCCCAACCACAGCTGCTACCACAGCTGCCCCAACAACTGCCCCCAACTACAGCTGCCCAACAACTACAACAGCTGCCCCAAACCACTACTACAACAGCTGCCCCAACAACTACAACAGCTGCTCCAACAACTACCACAGCTGCCCCAACTACAACTACAGCTGCCCCAACAACTACAACAGCTGCTCCAACCACAACTACAGCTGCCCCAACAACTACAACAGCTGCCCCAACAACTACAACAGCTGCCCCAACAACTACACAGCTGCCCCAACAACTACCACAGCTGCCCCCAACTACAACAGCTGCCCCAACACAACTACAGCTGCCCCACTAACAACAACTACAGCTGCCCCAACAACTACAACAGCTGCTCCAACACAACACACTGCCCCAAACAACCAACAAGCTACAAACAGCTCCAACCCAACCACAAACTACTAACAGCTGCCCCAACAACTACAACAGCTGCAACCCAACAACTACCAACAGCTGCCCCAACAACTACAACAGCTGCTCACACCAACAACTACACAGCTGCCCAACACTACACAGCTGCCCCAACAACTACAACAGCTGCCCAACAACTACAACTCCAACAACAACAGCTGCCCCAACAACTACAACAGCTGCTCCCAACAACTACAACAGCTGCCCCAACCACAACTACAGCTGCCCCAACTACAACTACAGCTGCCCCAACAACTACAACACAGCTGCCCCAACAACTACCACAGCTGCCCCAACAACTACAACAGCTGCCCAACCAAAACAACTACAGCTGCCCAACACTACAACTACAGCTGCCCCAACCAACAACTACAACAGCTGCCCCAACAAACTACCACACAACACAACAGCTGCCCCAACCAACAACACAACTACAACAGCTGCACCCAACCACAACTACAGCTGCCCCAACAACTACAACAGCTGCCCAACAACTACCCACAGCTGCCCCAACAACTACAACAGCTGCCCCAACAACTACACAGCTGCCCCCAAACACTACAACAGCTGCCCCAACAACTACAACAGCTGCCCCAAACAACTACCACAGCTGCCCCCCAACACTACAGCTGCCCCAACAACTACAACAGCTGCCCCAACAACTACCACAGCTACCACAGCCCCAACAACTACCACAGCTGCCCCAACTACAACTACAACAGCTGCCCCAAACCAGCTGCCCCAACTACAGCTGCCCCAAACAAACAACAGCTGCTACACAACAGCTGCCCCAACAACTACAACAGCTGCCCCAACCTACAACTACAGCTGCCCAACAACTACACAGCTGCCCAACAACAACACAACAACTGCCCCAACTACAAACAGCTGCCCCAACAACTACAACAGCTGCCCCAACAACTACCACAGCTGCCCCCAACAACTACAACTACCACAGCTGCAACCACAACAACTACCACACAGCTGCCCCAACAACTACAACAGCTGCCCCACTACACACTAACCAACAGCTGCCCCACTACAACTACAACAGCTGCCCAAACAACTACAACACTGCCCCAACAACTACCACAGCTGCCCCAACAACTACAACAGCTGCCCCAACAACTACAAAACAGCTGCCCCAACAACTACTTAACAGCTGCCCAACAAACTACCACAGCTGCCCCCCACTACAACAAGCTACTAACAGCTGCCCCAACAACCTACAACAGCTGCTCCAACAACTACCACAGCTGCCCCAAACCAACTACCACAGCTGCCCCCAACAACTACAACAGCTGCTCCAACAACTACAGCTGCCCCAACTACACAGCTGCCCCAACAACTACACAGCTGACACCCAAACACTAACAGCTGCCCAACAACTACAACAGCTGCCCCAACACTACAACAGCTGCCCCAACAACTACAACAACAACTACCACAGCTGCCCCAACAACTACAAACAGCTGCTCCAACCAACTACAAACAGCTGCCCCAACAACTACCACAGCTGCCCCAACAACTACAACAGCTGCCCCAACCAACTACAACTACAGCTGCCCCAACAACTACAACAGCTGCCCAACAACTACAACAGCTGCCCCAAACAACTACCACAGCTGCCCAACAACTAACAACTACAACAGCTGCCCTACAACAACTACAAGCTGCCCCAACAACTACAACAGCTACAGCTGCCCAACAACTACCACAGCTGCCCCAACTACAACTACAGCTGCAACTAAAACAGCTGCTCAACAACTACAACAGCTGCTCCAACGACAACTACAAGCTGCAACACAGCTGCCCCAACAACTACAACAGCTGCAACCAACACAACTACAACAGCTGCCCATACCACTACTACAGCTGCCCCAAACAACTACAACACAGCTGCCCCAACAACTACCACAGCTGCCCNCTGCCCCAACAACTACAACAGCTGCCCCAACAACTACAACAACCTGCCAACAACTACTTAACAACAGCTGCCCAACAACTACAACAGCTGCCCAACAACTACCCACAGCTGCCCCAAACAACTACAACAGCTGACCCCAACAACACACAGCTGCCCCAACAACTACAACAGCTGCCCCAACAACACCACAACTGCCCAACCACAACTACAGCTGCCCAACTACACTACAGCTGCCCCAACAACTACAACTGCCCCCAACCTACAAACTTACAACAGCTGCCGCCTCCAACAACTACAGCTGCCCAACAGCTGCCGCCCAACCACTACACAGCTGCCCCAACTACAACTACAACTGCCCCAACAACTACAACAACCTACACAGCTGCCCCAACAACTACAACAAGCTGCCCAACTACAACTACAGCTGCCCCAACAACTACAACAGCTGCCCCAACACACTACTGCCCCAACAATACAAACTGCCCCCAACAACTACAACAGCTGCCCCAACAACTACACAGCTGCCCCCAACAACTACAACAGCTGCCCCAACAACTACAACACCTGCCAACCACAACTACAGCTGCCCAACCACAGCAGCTCCCAACAACAACAACTACCACAGCTGCCCCAACAACTACCACAGCTGCCCCAACACAACTACAACTACCACAGCCCCAACCACAACTACAACAAAGCTGCCCCAACCACAACTACAGCTGCCCAACTACAACTACAGCTGCCCCAACAACTACAACACAGCTGCCCAACGACAACTACAGCTGCCCCAACACAACTACAACAGCTGCCCCAACAACTACAACAGCTGCCCAACAACTACACAGCTGCCCCAACTACACAACAGCTGCCCCAACTACAAAACTACAACTACAACAGCTGACCCCAACTAACACACTAACAGCTGCCCCAACTACAACTACAGCTGCCCCAACAACTACAACAGCTGCCCCCAACAACTACAACAGCTGCCCCAACAAACTACCAACTGCTCCCCAACAAACAGCCAACAACTACAGCTGCCCCAACTACAACTACAGCTGCCCCAACAACTACAACAGCTGCTCCAACAACTACAACAGCTGCCCAACAACAAACTACAACAGCTGCCCCAACAACTACAGCTGCCCCAACAACTACAACAATGCCCCCAACAACTACAACTGCCCCAACAACAACAGCTGCCCCAACAACAAAACCAAACTACAGCTGCCCAACAACACCTACAGCTGCCCCAAACAACTACAACAGCTGCCCCAACAACTACCACAGCTGCCCAACACAACTACAACAGCTGCCCAACAACAACTACAAACAGCTGCCCCAACAACTAGCTGCCCACAACTAGCTGCCCCAACAACTACAACAGCTGCCCACCAACAACTACAACACGCTGCCCCAACCACAACTACAGCTGCCCAACTACAACTACAGCTGCCCCAACAACTACAACAGCTGCCCCAACAAACTCCACAGCTGCCCCAAACTACAACTAACAGCTGCCCCAACAACTACAACAGCTGCTCCAACAACTACAACAGCTGCCCAACAACTACACAGCTGCTCCAACACACAGCTGCCCCAACTACAAACTACAGCTGCCCCAACAACTACAACAGCTGCCCCAACAACTACAGCTGCCCCAACTACAACTACACTGCCCCAACAACTACAACAGCTGCCCCAACAACTACAACACAGCTGCCCCCAACAACTACAACAGCTGCCCCAACCACAACACAGCTGCCCCAACAACTACAACAGCTGCCCCAACACAACTACAACTGCCCCAACAACTACAACAGCTGCCCCAACAACTACCACAGCTGCCCCAACAAACTAACAAACACAGCTGCCCCAACAACTACAACAGCTGCCCCCAACAACTACCACAGCTGCCCCAACAACTACAACAAGCTGCCCCAACAACTACAACAGCTGCCCCAACAACTACCACAGCTGCCCCAACTACAACTACAACAGCTGCCCCAACCACTACTACAGCTGCCCCAACCACAACTACACAGCTGCCCCAACACAACTACAGCTGCCCCAACAACTACAAACAGCTGCCCAACAAACTACAACTAGCTGCCCCAACCACAACTACAGCTGCCCCAACCACAGCAACAGACTTGCCCCAACAACTACAACAGCTGCCCCAACCACAACTACAACAGCTGCCCCAACAACTGCCCCACAACTACAACAGCTGCCCCAACAACTAACAAACAGCTGCCCCAACAACTACCTACAGCTGCCGCAACAACTAACTACAGCTGCCCCAACCACAACTACAGCTGCCCCAACAACTACAACAGCTGCCCCAACAACTACCACAGCTGCCCCAACAACTACAACAGCTGCCCCAACCACAACTACAGCTGCCCCAACTACAACTACAGCTGCCCCAACAACTACAACAGCTGCTCCAACAACTACCACAGCTGCCCCAACTACAACTACAGCTGCCCCAACAACTACAACAGCTGCTCCAACAACTACAACAGCTGCCCCAACACAAACACAGCTGCCCCAACAACTACAACAGCTGCTCCCAACAACTACAACAGCTGCCCCAACCACAACTGCAACTACAACTGCTCCCAACAACTACAACAGCTGCCCCAACCACAACTACAGCTGCCCAACCACAGCAGCTGCCCCAACAACTACAACACAGCTGCCCCAACAACTACAACACAGCTGCCCCAACCACAACTACAGCTGCCCCAACCAACAAACTACAGCTGCCCCAACTAACAACTACAACAGCTGCCCCAACAACTAACAACAGCTGCCCCAACAACTAACCAACAGCTGCCCCAACACAACTACAGCTGCCCCAACCACAACTACAACAGCTGCCCCAACAACTACAACAGCTGCCCCAACAACAACTACAACTGCTGCCCAACAACTACTACAGCTGCCCCAACAACTACAACAGCTGCCCCAAAACTAAACTACAACAGCTGCCCCAACAACTACAACAGCTGCCCCAACCACAACTACAACTGCCCCAACCACAACTACAGCTGCCCCAACTACAACTACAGCTGCCCCAACAACTACAACAGCTGCTCCAACAACTACAACAGCTGCCCCAACAAACACACAGCTGCCCCAACCACAACTACAGCTGCCCAACACAAACTACAGCTGCCCCAACAACTACAACAGCTGCCCCAACAACTACAACAGCTGCTGCCCAACTACAACTACAGCTGCCCCAACAACTACAACAGCTGCCCCAAAAACTACAACACAGCTGCTCCAACAACTACCAGCTGCCCCAACACAGCTGCCCAGCTGCCCCAACAACACAACTAGCTGCCCCAACAACTACAACAGCTGCCCCAACAACTACAACAGCTGCCCCAACTACAACTGCCCCACAACTACAGCTGCCCCAACAACTACAAACAGCTGCCCCAACAACTACCACAGCTGCCCCAACAACTACAACAGCTGCCCCAACCACAACTACAGCTGCCCCAACTACACAACTACAACAGCTGCCCCAACAACTACCACAGCTGCCCCAACTACAACTACAGCTGCCCCAACAACTACAACAGCTGCTCCAACACAACTACTGCCAACTACAGCTGCCCCAACAACTACAACAGCTGCCCCAACAACTACAACAGCTGCCCCAACAACTACAACAGCTGCCCCAACCACAACTACAGCTGCCCCAACAACTACCACAGCTGCCCCAACAACTACCACAGCTGCCCCAACAACTACACAGCTGCCCCAACCACTACTACAGCTGCCCCAACCACAACTACAGCTGCCCCAACTACAACTACAGCTGCCCCAACAACTACAACAGCTGCTCCAACAACTACCACAGCTGCCCCAACTACAACTACAGCTGCCCCAACCACAACTACAACAGCTGCCCCAACAACTACAACAGCTGCCCCAACAACTACCAGCTGCCCCAACTACAACTACAGCTGCCCCAACAACTAAACAGCTGCCCCAACAACTACAACAGCTGCCCCAACAACTACAACACAGCTGCCCCAACCACAACTACCAACTGCCCCAACACAACTAACAGCTGCCCCAACCACAACTACACTGCCCCAAAACTACAACAGCTGCCCAACAACTACCACAGCTGCCCCAACAAACTACAACTACAGCTGCCCCAACAACTACAACAGCTGCTCCAACAACTACAGCTGCCCCAACCACAGCAGCTGCCCCAACACAACTACAAACAGCTGCCCCAACAACTACAGCTGCCCCAACTACAACTGCACAGCTGCCCCAACTAACAGCTGCCCAACAACTACAACTGCCCCAACAACTACCACAGCTGCCCCAACACAACTACAACAGCTGCCCCAACCACAACTACAAGCTGCCCCAACAACTACAACAGCTGCCCCAACAACTACCAACAGTTGCCCCAACAACTACAACACAAGCTGCCCCAACAAGTACCACAGCTGCCCAACAACTAACAACAGCTGCCCCAACAACTACAACAGCTGCCCCAAACAACTACAACAGCTGCTGCCAACCACAACTACAAACAGCTGCCCCAACAACTACAACAGCTGCCCCAACAACTACAACAGCTGCCCCAACAACAACACAACAACCACAGCTGCCCCAACAACTACAACAGCTGCCCCAACAACAACTACCAACAGCTGCCCAACAACTACAACAGCTGCCCCAACAACTACAACAGCTGCCCCCAACAACAACTACAGCTGCCCCCAACAACTACAACAGCTGCCCCAAACACACTACCACAGCTGCCCCAACTACACAGCTGCCCCACAACTACCACAGCTGCCCCAACAACTACCACAGCTGCCCCAACAAACTACAACAGCTGCCCCACAACCACACTACAGCTGCCCCAACAACTACAACAGCTGCTCCAACAACTACCAACAGCTGCCCCAACAACTACAACAGCTGCCCCCAACAACTACAACAGCTGCCCCAACCACAACTACAGCTGCCCCAACAACTCCCAACACTACAGCAGCTGCCCCAACAACTACCACAGCTGCCCCAACAACTACAACTACAGCTGCCCAACAACAACTACAACAGCTGCCCCAACAACTACAACAGCTGCCCCCAACAACTAACAACTGCTGCCCAACAACTACCACAGCTGCCCCAACCACAACTAACAACAGCTGCCCAACAACACAACAGCTGCTCAACAACAACTACCACGCAACTGCCCCAACCACAACTACAGCTGCCCCAACTACAACTACAACTACAGCTGCCCCAACAACTACAACAGCTGCTCCAACAACTACAACAGCTGCTCCAACGACAACTACAGCTGCCCCAACCACAGCAGCTGCCCCAACAACTACAACAGCTGCCCCAACAACTACAGCTGCCCCAACTACAACTACAGCTGCCCCAACAACTACAACAGCTGCCCCAACAACTACAACTACAACAGCTGCCCCAACTGCACAACAACTAACAACTGCTGCCCCAACCACAACTACAGCTGCCCCAACAACTACAAACAGCTGCCCCAACAACTACAGCCCCCAACTACAACACAAGCTGCCCAACAAACTACAACAGCTGCCCAACAAACAACTACAACACAGCTGCCCCAACAACTACAACAGCTGCCCAACAACTACAACAGCTGCTCCAACAACTACCACAGCTGCCCCAACAACTACCACAGCTGCCCCAACAACTACAACAGCTGCTCCAACCACAACTACAGCTGCCCCAACCACAGCAGCTGCCCCAACAACTACCACAGCTGCCCCAACAACTACCACAGCTGCCCCAACTACAACTACAACAGCTGCCCCAACCACTACTACAGCTGCCCCAACAACTACAACAGCTGCTCCAACAACTACTACAGCTGCCCCAACCACAACTACAGCTGCCCCAACTACAACTACAGCTGCCCCAACAACTACAACAGCTGCCCCAACAACTACAACAACTACTACAGCTGCCCCAACCACAACTACAGCTGCCCCAACTACAACTACAGCTGCCCCAACAACTACAACAGCGGCCCAACAACTACCACACTGCCCCAACTACAACAGCTGCCCCAAACCACTACAACAGCTGCCCCAACAAACTACAACAGCTGCCCAACCACAACTACAGCTGCCCCAACCACAACTAGCTGCCCCAAACAACTACAACAGCTGCCCCAACAACTACAACAGCTGCCCCCAACAACTACCACAGCTGCCCCAACACAACACAGCTGCCCAACTACAACACTGCCCCAACAACTACAACAGCTGCCCCAACAACTACAACAGCTGCCCCAACAACTGCCCACAACACAAAGCTGCCCAACAACACAGCTAACCACAGCTGCCCCAACACTACAACAGCTGCCCAACAACTACACAACAGCTGCCCCAACAACTACCACAGCTGCCCCAACAACTACACAGCTGCCCAACAACACTACAACGCTGCCCCCAACAAACAACTACAACAGTGCCCCAACCACAAACTACAGCTGCCCCAACTACACTACAGCTGCCCCAACACTAAACAGCTAACTAACTACACAGCTGCCCAACAACTACAACAGCTGCTCCAACAACTACCACAGCTGCCCCAACCACAACTACAGCTGCCCCAACTACAACTACAGCTGCCCCAACAACTACAACAGCTGCTCCAACAACTAACCACAGCTGCCCCAACAACTACAGCTGCCCCAACTACAACTACAGCTGCCCCAACAACTACAACAGCTGCTCCAACAACTACCACAGCTGCCCCAACAACGCTGCCCCAACAACTAACAGCCAGCTCCCAACCACAACTACAGCTGCCCCAACAACTACAACAGCTGCCCCAACAACTACAACAGCTGCCCCAACAACTACCACAGCTGCCCCAACAACTACAACAGCTGCCCCAACAACTACAACAGCTGCCCCAACAACTACCACAGCTGCCCCAACAACTACAACAGCTGCCCCAACCACTACTACAGCTGCCCCAACAACTACAACAGCTGCTCCAACAACTACCACAGCTGCCCCAACAACTACCACAGCTGCCCCAACAACTACTAAAACAGCTGCTCCAACCACAACTACAGCTGCCCAACAACTACAAAGCAAGCTGCCCAACAACTACACAGCTGCTCCAACAACTACAACAAGCTGCCCCAACCACACACAGCTGCCCCAACAACTACAACAGCTGCCCAACAACACCACACCAACTAGCTGCCAAACAACTTACAACAGCTGCCCCAACAACTGACAACAGCTGCCCAACAAACTACAACAGCTGCCCCAACAACAAGAACTACAACAGCTGCCCAACAACGCTGCCCCAACTACAACAGCTGCTCCAGCTGCCCAACAACTACAACAGCTGCCCCAACGCCAACAACTACCACAGCTGCCCCAAACAACTACAGGCTGCCCAACAAACCAAACAGCTGCCCAACAACTACAACAGCTGCCCAAACAGCAACAACTACAGCTGCCCCAACAACTACAACAGCTGCCCCAACAACTACCACAGCTGCCCAACAACTACAACAACTACAGCTGCCCCAACAACTACAACAGCTGCCCCAACAACTACAACAGCTGCCCCAACAACGACTACAGCTGCCCCAACTACAACTACAGCTGCCCCAACAACACTGCTGCCCAACACAACAGCTGCCCCAACAACTACACAGCTGCAACAGCTGCCCCAACAACTACACAGCTGCCACAACTGCCCAACCAACTACACTGCTGCCCCAACAAGCTGCTGTAAACAGCTGCCCCAACAACAACTACAAGCTGCAACAACTACAGCTGCCCCAACACAACTACAACAGCTGCCCAACAACTACAACAGCTTGCCCAACAACAACTACAGCTGCCCCAACAACTACCACACAGCTGCCCAACAACAACAACAGCTGCCCCAGCTGCCCAACAACTACAACGCAGCTGCCCCAACAAACCACTGCTGCCCCACAACTACAACAGCTGCCCCAACTGCCCCACTAACTACACAGCTGCCCCAAACTAACACAACTAACCCCAACAACTACAACAGCAGCCCCAACACAACACAGCTGCCCCAACAACTACAACAGCTTGCAACAACTACCACACAACAGCTGCCCAACAACTACAACAGCTGCCCCTAACAACAACAGCTGCCCCAAACTAGCTGCCCAACAGCCCCAACAACTACAACAGCTGCCCCAACCACAACTACAGCTGCCCCCAACTACAACAGCTGCCCAACAACTACAACAGCTGCCCCAACAACTGCTGCCCCAACAACTACAACAGCTGCCCGAACAACGACTACAGCTGCCCCACCAACTACAACAGCTGCCCCAACCACAACTACAGCTGCCCCAACAACTACCACAGCTGCCCCAACAACCACAACAGCTGCTCCAACCACAACGACAGCTGCCCCAACAGCTGCCCCAACAACTACAACGGCTGCCCAACAACTACAACAGCTGCCCCAACCACAACTACAGCTGCCCCAACAACTACAACAGCTGCCCCAACCACAACTACAGCTGCCCCAACAACTACAACAGCTGCCCCAACAACTACCACAGCTGCCCCAACCACAACTACAGCTGCCCCAACAACTACCACAGCTGCCCCAATAACTACAACGGTTGCCCCAACAACTACAACAGCGGCCTCAACAACAACTACAACAACTGCCCCAGCCACAACTACTGCTGGCCAAACCACAACTGCAACAACAACAACACTAACCACTACAACAACAACTACCAAAACCACCACCACAACTGCCCCACGCCCCACCGTTCGACCTCCTCCGCCATCTACAACTACAAAAACTACCACTGCAGTTTCTTCATCCATCAGCAAAGTTTATTCTACTTTGCTTGTTTTGGCACTGTCAGTCATTCCCATCTTGATTTAAAAAAGTTTATTTTCTTGTCATTTATGTTTTCTTTTCCTCTATTGCATCGCACTTAATAAATATTTATTCACGACACCACCGTCTTCACTTGTACAATGGTTCTAATTTGCATGAATGTATTTTATTTTTTTCCCAGAATGTGTAAATTGACTAGGAAATGTACAAATTGTGACCATGAATGATTATGAACTATAATCTTTTCATATGCTGTAAAAAATCTTTGTCAAAAATTGTCAAAAATGTCCAGTTTAGAGGTGTATAAATATGTCTTAAAACTAAATTATTGACCTGTTAAATATTTAATAAACATAGCATACATTATTTCCCACTTGTCCTGTTTTCTGTACTACTTTCACATACTGTAGTTTTCTTTTGCTACAAATGTGTATTCTAGTAATGAGGGTAAAATATGTATATCACCTATTATCATGTACAAGAAAGAGAATAATAAGTCACGTCATGCCTCTGAAGCAGTCGCTCAATATTTTCTCCAGAGTTTAAATGAAATAATCAAATTTTAATCATGGGAATTGCACAACATCAGCAAAACCATCAGTCACCGTGTTTGCCCAAAATGTCATAATCTCACACACCTGTTCTACATTAAAGCAGACTGAGAAGTATATGGAAGCATTTATTCATATTTGTTTGTTTTATTTTTTAATGTTTTGTATTATTATTTTTTAAAATGTAAATCACTACAAGGGTTCACTAAATTTAACGCAGTGAAAAACAGCAAGCAAACGTGGTAAGAGGTGAGGGTCCATTGTTAAATGTAGTTAAAGGTTGTATAGAGGATTTTCCAAGGAACGAGAAATCCAGCGACTGTTTGTCCTTTTTCAAATGTTGCGCATGCGTGAAACCACCTCCCCTCCCCCACAGCTCCTACGTAGAAACACCTTCTCCCTCCTCCTCCTTACGCCAGAAACAGGTTTGTTTACAGCCGGTGAACTGCACATGACTTGTAAACAACTAACTACAGTGTTGGTTAGGCAAGACGGAGAAGTGAGGAGCAGGGGGAAGAGCGGAGCGAGGAGCGAGGAGAGGAGCAGGAAAGGGGTGCAGAGAAGGTGCGCGGAGATTCAGTGCGAATGAACTAGCTACAACACGCAGCAGCAAGCGGACTCTTTTTTTGCCTTGAAAATGACGTTTTCAGACATAGGATATCGCATTCGTGTCCTGAAAAACGTTTGTCTCGCTCTTGGAAATAAAGTACGTTTTCATAATAACCAGGAGTAATTTGTGGACCAGTGGTTCAGTCTTTAGACCCTGCGTCTGCTTCAGTCGCGCCATCGCTGGAATGAATCTGCAAGAATCACCTTAGTTTGGCTTCGCTGCTTTTCCCCTTGTCTTCTTCTTTCAGCGACCTCAAAAACGAACTTTCTTTTGGGGTGAACTGCTCCTGGATTCTTGTCGCCATCGCAACAAACTTTGTGCCAACTGCGAGGAAGATATAGGTCAAAAAAGCTGCTAAGAACTGTTGCGTTGGTGGAGTAAACAGCGTCTGTGCGTCTTGCGTCTGTGGACTGCGTGACAGATGCACGTAAACCACGTAATGGCAGCGCGCAGGCAAGTCAGTTACGCTAGAAACGTAGGGAGTTTGATTGACAGCCTGTCAGCTCACAGATAACGAGGCAGTGTCGTTATCTATTGGCAAATGTTTAGCCCCACCACGTCCAGAGTTGATGAATTTTTATTCTCTTTTTTTTTGGTCATCATAATTACAAGGCGACTGCACCTCTATAATGCTATCAGTGACAATTTGAAACAAAAAAAATCCTCCATACAACCTTTAACTCTCTCCAGGCAGGCGTTGCAGATTTGCAACAGGTAATGCCAATTACCTACTTACTTCACATCCATATTTTATGAGCCTTTTTTACTCAGGAGCCTTTTTTCCCATCCATGCTGATAAACGTGGACAATGTAGACTGTGCAAGAACGGCTACACACAAACGGCCTGCCAGAAGTGCAAAGTACTTTTCTGCTTTACAAAGGATAAAAATTGTTTCTTGGGGTACCACATGAAAAAGTGATCTATACCAAGTTGTTTTGATTGTTGTTCTGCCACTGTAAAGCTGTTACACTGTGCTTTTTGTTTTCATTGTTACGAAAAGTGGTATACACATAAAGATAAGGTTCATATCATTTTCAGTCTTCAGTGTTAATTTACCACACCGGGTCAATGCTGCAAATCTGTAACATCCCAGAACACACTGCATGTGAAGGTCTCTCTCCAAAAAAAGTCAGGGTTGTATATTATTACCTCATATGATCATTTTCCCCAAATATCAGATTTTTTTCCTGTTACTAAAACTTAATTTGAGCGTGAGAGAGTTAATATGGTTAACTGAGATTCAGGAGCTGGACCACGTCTCAACCTCCTCTCCAGGCACCCAAAGCTTGTCTCAACCGTGCCTTCAGTTACCCAGAAGTCCTATTTATACACATTATCCCAACAACCCCGTCCTCGTCAGCTCTCTCCACCCCCTCCCACCCACCCGTGTCTTTCGCCCATACTTCGGTCTGAAGATATCTTTATCGTATTCCAATTGTTTTGGCATCGTCCTTGCTAGTGAAAAGGCTCTAAATCAGGGATCTCCAATCTTTTGCGTCCGGTGAGCTACTTTTACAAAATGAAAATGCCAGAGAGCTACTCATTTTAGCGGCTGCAAAAAAATTGATTCGATATAAGAGGGCAAGCCTTAGATCAGGGGTGTCCAAACTTTTTCATCAAGGGCAACACAGACGAAGCAGAGGGCCAATCGAGGGCCGTAGACTGGTGCTCAGTACAGTGAATAATTGAAATATGTGCATGTTTAACAAGATAGAATGAGCCATCAGTCTTTATTCAGGCTAAGATCCTTAAAACCACACACTAAATATTAAATATTATTTTTATCAAGGTAGATTTTCAAAAAAACTTGCAGTAAAATGCAAATTTTTAATTGGTGCAAGGTCATTTGGGCCAATTCACCTAGAAGGCTGAGGGCCAAGAAAAATTTGTCTGAGGGCCGCATTTGGCCCACGTGCCATAGTTTGGACATGCCTGCCTTAGATGTACAGTTAGATACAACATTAAACCATTATCCATTCATTAGTGCACAAAGTTCAAAATAGCACATTTACAGTGGTAATTAATAAAATTTGAATTTGTATAATTCAGAAGTCCTTTGGCAAGCTACTTAGAAGGGGGTGGAGAGCTACTTGTAGCTCCTGAGCTACAGGTTGAAGACTCCTGGCGTAGGGTCTGTTATCCCTATGCAGTTGAATCCCCAAAGCGACATCTCCTGGTCCGAGCAATGGAGGCTGCAGCAGTGGACACACAGGGACTTAACTCTGTGGCCTCGGACTTTGATGAGGTGTCGGTGCGGCGTGTGGGAACAGCAGAAGGCCATAAGGAAAACTCCCACCCTGTGCTCTAAAGGTAGATGGATTAACTGCAAACCAACAGGGAGAAAGATGGGCAGGACCAGCGGACCATGCTGCACCTGAAGGCTTGGCCCCGCTCGCCCTGGACAGGATGGACACGTAGGTCTTTTTCACTTTTTACTTACTCGTTTTAACAGAATTTACAGACTTGTTACCATTTTAGCTTATTTTAGTATTTTTAAATGGCCGGGTTTAACTAGCTTTTATTTTGTATTAAAATGTGTATTCTGCTTCAGTTGTTTTAAGATGCCAATAAAAGTTAAAAGTTAAAAGTTTGTTATTTGGCCACAACATCTTTGTCTTATACAACTCAGCACCAGATGGAGCTGTAACCCTGTTTTTTATTCTCCTCAAACCCATACGCCTCCAAAGAGCTTAAAACAGATCTACTACAATTACATGCAACAATCAATACAGCGTTTTGACATTACCTTTTCACGTTGATGTAAAATGAATGTATTGAATCCAACAACCATAAACAGGAGATAAGATACAAAATACAATACTCACTGGCATGTTGTTCCATATTATACCATACTGTTGCTTCTTCTTCAATCATTTCTCAAATTTTCTCAAACAATAATTCTTTAGGATGTTTAAAGTTTAAGTTTTTGACATTTGTTCTGCTAAATAAATTAAAACTAATATTTTTATTTATCTGATTTTTTTTTTAGGATAAAATGGTGAAGAAATTGAGAGAGTAAGCAAGTTTAAAGAAAGATTTTTATGATTCTCTAATTATGACTTAATTAGGTGGGATTGTAACTATTGTAATAAATATCAATTCGAATTTTGTGCCAATCAAGAAGCAATTTGAGAATAAAAGGTGAAAAACTGTTATGGAATACTTGAGTTCCACCAGGAAGTAAAAAAAAAAAAAAAAAAAAAAACTAAAAAAAAATGACCAAATTGGGAAAACTAGTCTGTGTTTTTGCTTAATTCTAAAATACAATGATCTTAACTGTGTTTTAATAAAATTAGTTGTATAATAATAATAATAATAATAATAATAATAATAATAATAATCAGTTCTTTTTATTGACTTTTAAAAATGTTTAAACATACATAAACACACTACACAAAAACAACAGGACAGCAGACAATTAAAAAAAGAAAAAGATTCAAAAGATTACACATCAATGTCGAGATAAGGATAGGCTATATTGGTTACATAAATTAGCAAGAAAAATCATAAATATACTGTACATTCAAATAATTTAGATATATATAAAAAACTTTATTTCGTTCATAACAAACTCCTCTGCAGTCTTGGGATCTTTCAACCTGCTCTCACGTCCATCCACAGTCGTGAACGCCACGTGCTGTTTGCTCATGACCTGAGTGAAGTCGGGCAGAACGCAGATGTGTTCTCCATCAGCAGTTGTTATTATCCCAGTTTTCTTCAGAAGCATTTCTTTTCCAGTGAAATTGTGTCATTTTACTACAAATGCTTGTGATGGTGGGTGATTTGGTGTCGGTCTGGTACGGGAGGTCCTGTGCGCTGTGTCCAAACCGAGTGATTCTTCCAGCATGTTTGCTACATACTGAGGATGTTTATCATGTTCTTATCCGTCTTTCACCCTGGTGACGCGGGCATTGCAGCGGTGTGATCGTGCCTCTAAGTCATCACATCGGGCCTTCAGTATGTCAAGATCCTTCTTCATACTAAACACATCTGACTCCGAGGCAGTGATGATGTCCGAGTGATCACTGACTCCAGCTTCTAAATCAGTCATGCAGCTCTCAATGGCCTCCAGCCTCCTGTTGATTGTCTTAGTCTACGTTCAGACTGCAGGGCTTAACGCTCAATTCAGATTTTTTTTGTGTGAAATCTGATGTTTTTGTGAGGTCGTTCACATTTCCAATTAAATGTGACTTGTATGTGACTCCAGTGTGAACTTTAAACGGCCCAAAAGTGTCCCGCATGTGCACTGGAGGCACGACGACGTCAACCACAGTGAGCGTCTCTGTGTTTACGGAAGTTGTCCAGCATTGAATACCTGGAGATTTTAAAGTTCCTCTCGTACCGGAGCCAGAACATGAACAACTGACTTGTTTTAAGGAGGAGATTGAGAAGGAAGAGGTTTTTGGCCGTGGTGTTTTGTGAGGCAGTCTGTGTGGATACGCAGACTTAGCCAAGAGTGGTGAGTGGTGATGTGCTTCGCTTCAGTGACACGGAGTTAATTAACAATTTTCATATGACGAGAAGAAGGTTTGTGTACATTTGTGTCTTGTTGATAATGTGTAGGTGGATGAATGCACTTTGGTCATTCAGACTGAAGTCACATGTCAAAAGATCAGATATGTATCGGTTTTAGGAGCACATATCCAAGTGTCCTTGGTTGCATTTGAAAAAATCGGATCTGTGTCATTCAGACTGTCAATAAAAGATCAAATACAGGTCACATAGGAGCCAAAAAATCGGATTTGGGTCACTTCAGGCTGCAGTCTGAACATAGTCTAGTTGCTTTCTCATCTGTTTTGGCAAACTCTTGTTTAAGCGCAGTGATTGCATTAAAAAGTTGTTGGTCACCGGTGTGGGGGTTATATGTGATTCACGCCTGACACTGAAGGCTCACATATACAAGATTGAAAGGAAATACAAAAAAGAGATTAATATTACAAGGTGTGGGGTTGGGAGAGAACGGGGGGCTCGTCGCTCAGCCTTTAAGAGAGAATCAGGCTTTAATAAAAATCAGTTTTTGATGACGGCCTATTGGATGTATTGCAGGCCCTGAGAGCGCATTGAGGTGCTTTCAAAACCTCTCCAGTCAATCCCTTACAGGAGAAGATGGAAGAAATGTCTCTAGACTTGAGGAGGAAGCAAATTACTGCAAACTGTCGGATTCATCACGGGAGTCATGGGGCGCATCTTGTTCCTCTTTCCTCGCTTCTTTCTCCTTGATTCGTCTCCTTGATTCTGCAGGAAATGGGTGAGGAAATTCCATCCAGAGAGGAGACACAGGGAGAAGAGAGGAGCAATGGAGAGACGAACAGAGGAGAGAAGAACTTCATAACTAAAAAAAAAAAAAACACTGAAAGAGAGGGTGTGCCCAAACTTTTGACTGGTCGTGTATGTTTAAATAGCATCAGTCAAAAGTTTGGACACACTCTCTGATTCAGTGTTTTGTTCTTGTTTCTATATTTGCTGTGCATATATATAGGACATAGTGACCTACATACATTAGGCAACTCTATACTAAATATCCTTTGACAAAGGAAAAGAAAAAGGTGGGTAATTTGAGGATTTGGTTCTAAAATAGTTCAATAAAATTTGGTTTTATTGCTGTATAATGGTCCCCTCTGGCAATGAAAGAAAAATCAACAATGGGCCATTATCACACTTCCGGGTTTAGTGGGCGGGATTTGTCTAACTTGTGCACTTCCAGTTCCGGCACAACAACAACAATGGCTCAAACGACGGCTAGATGTCACTGCTCTTTTCAAATTATGAATTAATCAACATGATCAATGCATATTCTTTGTAAATACTTTGTAATAGCTTTATAATGGGCAAAAGAAGTTACTGGGACCAGTTAAAGCTCCACAGCGGGAGCAGGACAAATGTAATAGACACAAAAAGGAGCAAAAAAGTCAGCTTCAAACAGGTGTTCTCGCTCTGTCTTTTTTATTTTCTCATAGCATCGTGAAGTCCATTGAAGTCTGAAACATCACAGTGCTTTGAGAAAACAAAACACAGAGAAAGCCTAGTTAAAGCCGACTTTTTTTCTCCTTTACGTGCTAGCAAAAGAAACACTCGTATGCCGACGTTAGCTGACTGAAACGGAGAGGCGAACGTTCTTCCTCCCAGAATACAAATGACATGGGTGAATTTACTTAGCCTCATTTAAAAATTAATACTCTTGCTTTTGTTGGGTATGTTGGGTAAACGCCTTATATCCATACACCAAACTGACGTTAGCATAAGCTAACCCTCCTGTTCTAAAGCATAGGCAACCCCTCTCCCGACATACCGTCACTCCGACAGACCCCTACTCCGACATACCGTCATATCGACAACCCTCCACCCCGACATGCCCCCATTCCAACAACGATGAACCAGGACTAAACCAGGACTAATCTTGAACGAGAGTGAAAGAGAGAGAGAACCGCCATCCCGTATTGGAGGGTATTTGTCGTGCTCTGTACCATTAGAGCGCAGAGCTTTACGCACGCTGCTCTGCTGGTACGAGAGGAGCCACATACGCCTGACCTCCTGCAGGTGAGAGCGCGTGGAGGTGCCAGGTTAATGAGTGTGTAAAAGTCCACAACTTTAAGTGAGCGCACAAGTAGAATGAGCGCTGCAGCCGCCTCTTTATAAACTTTCATGAATTTATAAGTGGACCAACACATTTCTGGGTCCCAGCCGCTCTGTCCTCATGAAAATATCCAGATTCCTAAATCATTGATTTTTTTAGTGCCTCTATCTGACTGCGAGCCTGGCACCACTTCACTCTCACCACAGGCTGAGCTTCACAGCGCATTCTCGTGCGCCCTGGTCTTTGGCGACAGGTAATGAATGTCTACTGCTCCTGTCCATTCACAAAAATGTCCAAATTGTCACATAATTCAGTTTTTCGTAGTTTCTCTGCTTGGCCGTATCATTGCGCCTTGAGCCAAATGCGCTTCACTGCGCGCTTCCACCTGCAGTGTCAGGTAACGCCCCGTAACCTCTTCATTCATAAAAGTTCCAGTTTCTTACACATCTGTCCCTTGTAGCCGCTGCTCGGCTGCACTCGCAGAACCAGGACCTTTACGCACAGTGGTTCGCCTTCAACAACAGGATTCTGCCACTCTGACCAAACGAAAAAGAAATGTCTGAGTGCAGGGACATTTGATAAAAAATGGAAATGCCTCTACTCTGACAATAACACGTCAATATCGGAGTGATGGTTTGTCGGAACGGCAACTGTAAAGTTATGTTCGCTAGTAGCCACTCACCTTCATAGTCGTAGGTGAAATTTTCAAAAAATAAACTGTATTTGTTGTCCACTTTGGAGCGGGCTGTGATTGAATGCTGATCAATGAGACGATGTACGTCGGAAAAGGATATTTTCAGTAAATTTATAAGGGATGTAGTCTATGTAAACAACTTCGGTTCGTCCATCATGAGTTCAATCAACAGAGTGACAATTCACCGGAAGTAGGCGTGCACAAAGGTCACTGAATGAGGAAGTACTACGTATCAGCGTGATAATAGTCTATGGTCACTGAAATAACTTGAAACTGAGAAAAGCAATAATAAATAAAAATTTACTGAAAATTGTCCAACAAAAATCAAACATTGCATTTCACCTGTGGTTCAACAGAATAATTAGAAAAAACAAAATAATGAAACTGGCCTCGACAAAAATGATTGTTGCCCGTAACTTAATATTTTGTTGCACAACCTTTTGAGGCAAACTCTGCAAACAAACAATTTCTGTAACTGTCAGTGAGACTTCTGCTCTGGTCAACAGGGATTTTGATCCATTTCTCATGAGCAAACTCTTCTTGTTGTCTCAGGTTTGAAGGGTTCCTTCTCCAGACGCATGTTTCAGCTCCTTTCACAGATGTTCAGTAGGACAAAAGAACACTCCAGAACAGAAGAACACTCAAGAACAGTCCAATGTTTTGTTCTTAGCCATTCTTGTGTGTTTTTTGCTGTGTGTTTTGGGTCATTATCCTGTTGGAAGACCCATGACCTACGACTGAGACCAAACTTTCTGACACAAGGCAACACATTTCATTCCAAAATACCTTGATAGTTTTGAGATTTCATTGTACCTTGGACAGATTCAAGACGCCCTGTGCCAGATGCAGCAAAACAGCCCCAGAACAAAACCAAGCCTCCTCCGTGCTCCACAGTAGGGACCATGTTCTTTTCTTGGTCTGCTTCATTTTTGCGTCTGTGAAAATAGAGCTGATGTGCTTTGCCAAAGAGCTCCAGTTTTGTCTCATCTGTGCAAAGGACATTCTCCCAGAAGCTTTGTGGCTTGTTAATATGCACTGTGACAAATTCCAGTCTGACTTTTTTATGATTTACTTTCAGCAGTGGTGTCCTCACATGAAGTCCACTTTGGCTCAAACAGCGATGGATGGTGTGATCTGACACTGATGTACCTCACCCTTCAAGTTCACATTTAATTTGTTTGAAGGTTGTTCTGGGTGCTTTAGTTCCATTCGTATGATCCATCTCTTCAATTTGTCATCAGTTTTCCTCTTGCAGCCGCATCCAGGGAGGTTGGCTTCAGTTAAACTTCTGAAGAACATGTGTAACTGTGATCACAGGCACAATCAAGCTGCTTGGAGATGGTCTTATTGTATTTATCTTTAACCTGCTTGTGTGTCATTTTCTTCCTTGTCTCTTGACACAGTTCTCTTCTTCTCTTTCTCTGGTCCATGTTCAGTGTTGTGTCCATCATGTCTCCAAACAGAACAATGACACATGTCGCCCTTTAAACAGACAGACTGACTGAGGACAACTTTGAAGAACCTGTGATGCAGATTAGAGACACATCAAAGTTTAAAATGTCCCTTTTGTTCAATTATTTACGATCTTGTCTAGAGGTACCATCATTTTTATCCAGGCCAGTTTCATTATATTGTTTTTTTAAATAATTCTCTTGAACTAAAATTCAAAAACAGTGTCTGATTTTCATTGGTTATTTGTCAGGATTTTAAAAAATGTATTATTGCTTTTCTCAGTTTCAAGTTATTTCAGTGACCATTGTTGATTTTTCTTTCATTATAAGAGCGGTACCAACAATTTTGTCCACGACTGTATACGAAATGTAAAAAGTCATACACAAAAGTCGTAAACAAACAACCAAAAAAAAACCAAAAAACCAAAAAAAAAAACGAGTCCAAACATTTGACTGGTAGTGTATATTTATTATGAGCAAAGCTTGACTGAGCTCTTACATTTCGCTCCACCTCAAATTTGAATTTGCAAATTCTGAACCTATTCTTAGTGACTGTTTCATGAAGTCTGTTTTTGTTGTCCAGGCACACATTGTCCACACAGTTTTCTCCGGCCTGAACTATAAAGACATCAAGGTCAGATCAATTTTGGGGCTCTGTTTGTGCACGTCGTCTTTACGCTCTTTGTTTTACTTTTTGTTTTTGGAGTTCTAACCCTTGAAGGCCCAGGTTAAAGCGAGGGCGGTAGCTGTACATGTTCCTATTATAATTACCTTAGCGTCTGCAATAGGCAAGGCAAGGCAAGTTTATTTGTATAGCACAATTAGCAATTAAGTAAGCCATTCAAAGTGCTTTATAGAATAAGAAGTACATTAAATCACAATACAAACAAATCAAAACATAAATAATCATCACACAATTAAAAGAGAGAGAGACATTCAATTAGGGAGGAGAGAGCGGAATGAAAAATTAAAACCTTTGAGTCATGTGCAGCTAAACAGAACCGTTTTGAGCCTGGATTTAGGGCCTGTTTACACAAGAATGGTTGCTGGTAAAAACTAAATATTTTATCGGAAGTGGCTTTTGTTTACATGGTGACGGTGTTTTAGGGGCTTAAAAATGCATAAATCTAAAACCACCCTCCAGAGTGGAAAAGTTGAATATGCTCCGCCGTAGTGTTTCCGTCTATATCATGGATCTATTAAAATAACTGGAGGTGTTCCTGCTTGTTTCTGCCTCAAGTTGACGTAGTGACACTCACTGGTGCTTCAGCGGTAAAAATCCCATGGGCCGAGAGAAGATTTTTCTCATAGAGCGTAATGTAAACACAAGCTGCTCGTGTTCGGCTGACATGGCACCTACAACTTTCAAAAATGTCAGATTTTGTGGCAATTTTTACGTATTTTTAGATCATAAACTTCTTCTCAGCTCAAAATGCTTCAGTTGTCTTAAAAACACTTTATAATCGTTTGCGTCGGTTCCACTCTAGCTCCTCTCGCTCTGATTGGTCAAAACGATCATGTGATACACGAGCCCGTGCCCCATGCGTGCGTTCACTTGCATTGGCGTGTGCCCGCAGGAGAAAAGACTCTACTGCACATGCTCGGTCGGCCCACAGCCACCGGAACAACCTCGCCGGACTAAAGGCGAATCTGGAATCATGCGCCATTGAGCTCGGCCCATGGACTTGAATGGGCGGCCATTTGGAACCTGGGGGCTTGGTGTACACTGCCCAAGACACAAAACTCTGGTCAGATCAGCTCAGGATCGCATACGCGCTCATGTCACATACATCACCGCCGAGCATCACCGCCGAGCCGCCTGGCATGGGGTATTACTGTAAGATTAGATTTTTATATTGTTTTTATGAAGTGCACCAAGCTTTGATATGATCATCTAAACTATTCCTTAAGTCTACTCCACATCTGCTAACACACAGATTTTGAGAGTGGTTCCAGAGAATTGTTTTTTAAAATGAATTTGACCTCTTAGGTTGTATTTGAATTAATTTGTGCAAAACACTTTTTGAATATTATCTGGAAGCTGGTTGAGTTTCGTTTTAAATAAGATTTGGCATTATTTAAATTTTACCAGGTCCCCAAATTTCAGTAGTTTGGTTTGATATCACACTTTTCTGGAGCAAATGGTCACATTTTTCTATAGCGCTTTTCCACCTTCAAGGCACTCAAAGCACTTTACAACAAGGCAGGGTGGGTTAAGTGTCTTGCTCAAGGACACAACGACAGCATTAATCTGTGGGAGCTGGAATCACACCAGCCAACCTGTGGGTCAGTGGATCTGACCGCTCAACCTGTGATGTTTTATGTCGAGAACTGAAATCAAACCGCCAACCTTCAGATCAATGGGCGAATGCTCCACCAACTGAGCTACTGCTGCTGTGTGTTTGTTATGGACATGGACATTGTAAGTTCCTTCCCAAAAGCCTTTGCTATCTTTGTTTGTGGACACATTTAAAAAGCTAATGGATCTTAATCTTAATCTTCTGTTGTATTAATCACTGATATAGATTACAGTGTTTGTGGCTGTTATTGATGTGGTAAAAGGTGTGATATTGGAGTAAATTTAGATTGTAACTGTGCCAAACTGTGTTTTTAAATGTCATTAGGCAATAAATAAATGAGCTTTGATGTTCTACTTTTGTTGTACTTGGCATATTGTATGTAATTGCTTTAACAGTTCACGCTCAAAACTGAAAATAGTGAGCAAACCTACTGCAAAGTTGTTTTTTAAGTTCATTGCCCCAACACGAGTTCATAAGTTAACCATTTCTTGCTCAACTAAGATTAATGACAGCAAATAAAACACTTGCTGGACTTTAAATATGTTTTTGTGTGAACTAATATTCACATGTTTTGTAAAATAGGAATAATTAGTTGAAGAAAATGATTAACTTGTTATTTCTTGTTGGCACTGTGAACTCAAAAAAGCTTTGCTCACTATTTTACACTGTAAACTCGAATAAGTTACCAGAACCAAAAAAACTGAGGCAACCGATTGCCTCAATTATTTTAAGTTGATGAACTTAAAAGTCACAGTCTGTCAGAACTTAAAAGGTTGGATGGCTTGCTACTTGTACTTTTTGATAACTGCTGAATTCAAAGCACTCATTCAGATCAACTCATATATTTGTAGTTAGAGTTTTGAAACCACTGGAATAATTTAATTAAATTTCAGTTTTATATGTAATCCATGATTTTTGTACACACATTGAACCTACAATCAAGTATATCAAACATGTGAGACAGACATTATCAGACACATTTCTGTTTATAAATAACAAAGGTTTTCACATAGGATTATTTATGGATTGTTTTTATTATGATTTTAATGTATTTCACAGATGAGAGATAGAGGGGATGTGAACCCAGAGTCCCCACGTGAAAGTCAGAGGATTTACTAGTCTAATCAATATTATATAATATGTATATAGATTAATAATACATACATACATTACAAACTGTAGTATACACCTAGTACATTATACACACATAGATATTATTTTTAACTGCTTAATTCTACTAAGTTGTACCTCATCTTTACTCTCACTTATACCCACATTAGTTCCCTTTAATAAAAAAAAAAAAAAAAAAAAAACTCAAAAAGAAGAATGTGGTACAGCAACTTGACATAATTAACTTAGTAGGACTATTTCTAAAAATTTGAGTATACACAACTTAATCTATTTAATTACTTTGAATGTTTGGGTTTATAGTGTAAGTTGAGTTTTTTTTTTAAGTCTGAGCCGAGTTTCAGGCCTTGAGAAGTCAGCTCACTAAATTAAAACCAGGTTAAGTTCAACTAGACTCATCATGGAATGTAATTTATATGGGGTCATAAACGTCCAGATGAATGTACGCTTTTATCTTTTATAACTCATTTTATTGTCTAACTGTAACTTGTGTAGTAGTGTTAGATCTCATAAGGAACAGCCTCATAAGGAACGGCCTCATAAGGAACGGCCTCATACTCCCAGTAGAGATAATCTCTCCAGCCAAAGCAGAAAACCAACCAAAAAAGACCAAGAGGACAAACTTGAAATGACCTCTACGTGGAAAGCCAGTGGTGTTTCAGGGCCTGTCTGGTGCCGCTCCAGTGCACCTGTTGTCTGTTTCCTTTAAAAGAGGAGCATCCTTTTGTTCCCTGCTCTGTCCATATTTGCATAGATGACCAACATATGTTTTCACATTGAGATCTGACCTGTTTTCAGAGTGTTCCTTTAATTTTTTTTCGAGCCGTGTAGTTTAAATTGTGTTTTCAAACTTCAAGTTATTCTTCACATTGCAGCTCTGCAGTTTGGATATCAGGGTGTGGAGACGTCTCACTTTAGAGGGAGACCTTATTTATGGTTATTGGTTGTGGTTTTGGTTGTGGAAATGGTTTTGTTTGTGTTAATCTTAGGTTTCTTCTTCACCAAAAGCATATCATTTATCTCAGTATTAGGGTCAAGCCTTGCCACTGCAGCAGCATCTCAATCCATCAACTGTCAACCCAATCCTACGTTTGTTTTTTTTCCATCTATAAATGAAGTAGCTGTTGAACCCACACACTGATGAGTTTTGTTATTAAAGATTACCTGCACACTTTGCTCGTGTCATATTTAGAACTGACGCAAAAGATATTGTGACATCAGAAATAATGTGAAAAGTTTTATTGTTGTTGCAGAGTTGTTTTTCAAAGGTGGTATGTTTTAATGTTGACTTAATTATTCAAGCACATTTTGTTACGCCAGTCCAATCAAAGTAAAACACATTACGTTAAAGGTAAGTACCTCAGCTATGAAAAATATAATACTTCGCCAATGAGTGATAAGAATTTAAAAGGAAGCAATGTCAACAAACCAGTATTTATTTACTTATTTGAATGACAACTCCACCCATTAACATTGATGTACAGAATGCAGACCTTTGTTTGCACTGTGATGTAAAAGCAAATGGACCAATATAAAAAGAGGAAGCACAAGAACGGACTTAACACCGGACTCAGCTGAGCACTTAGAGGATTATTGACTTTACCACAAACCACCACAAAAGGGAACACTGTAAGTAAAATTTAATTCTAAATAATATCTGAACAGAAACGGCATTTCCAAGTTAAATACAAATATTTAAACTGTACTAAATATATAATACCTCAATATATTTATATTGAGGTATTATATATTTTAATACCTCAATAAATACTAAATAGTTGGGTTCAATACATTTTCAGATGTTTTTTTCTTCAGTTTGATTATGTATGAAAACACATTATTTATTAATATTGATGCATATATCAGTGATTCTTGAGAGTCGAGACAAAACAGGTTTAGAAAATGACTTTTTTCAAAAGCTTTCTACAGTTATGACAGTTCTAGATCTTTGTAGAGTGAAGGAAGAGTGTCTGAATTAAAAAAAAATGTTTTCTTTCTGAAAGAAAATGCCTTACAATCCAATCAAATTTAATTTTGAATCTTTGTCATAAGGGTTATTTATTAATTGTGTCCAAGTCTATCTGAAACCTAAAATCGTAATTTTATACTTTTATGAACATTCAAGTTTCATAATATCTCAGTTTCAAAAATAATTTTTCTAATTTTATTTAAGTACTTAAAAACACATAAACTGAACTGATAAATTCAAGTTTCATTACAAACTTGAATTTTGCATTAATGTCAAAATTGTTCAAAAACGTCAGCAATATTATTACTTAAATTTAACAAAATGACAAAAATGCCCCATTAAATGCATGGATGTGATGTCAACTCCATCACACATTCAGCTCGACGTTATAAAATGTTATTTATTCTATATGAATATATATATAATATGAAAGTCAGACCATGAAATGGCACTTTAACCCAAATCTAAGTTCACAAATAATGATTTTATTAGCACATTTAAAGGCTACAGGTAGATTTGTCAACTCTGTCAGTGATTGGTCAACACCTTAAGACCTGAAATCTGTCGGAGTTGACCGCTGACGGACTTGACCGCTGACGGACTTGACCGCTGACGGAGTTGACCGCTGACGAGTTGACCGCTGACGGAGTTGACCGCTGACGGAGTTGACCGCTGACGGAGTTGACCGCTGACGGAGTTGACGCTGACGAAGTTGACCGCTGACGAAGTTGACCGTTGACGGAGTTGACCGCTGACGGACTTGACCGCTGACGGAGTTGACCGCTGACGAAGTTGACCGCTGACGGAGTTGACCGCTGACGGATTTGACCGCTGACGGAGTTGACCGCTGACGGAGTTGACCACTGACGGAGTTGACCGTTGATGGAGTTGACCACTGACAGAGTTGACAAAAGTTTTTCTCTTGTTAACTGTACATGCAACATACAGTTAGTTTCTTGGAGCACCATCTCTTAGCTCTCATGACGACTTCCAGTACTGTTTAAATAAAGAGATCAGATATTTCTGACAGAGTTGACACTTTCCAGCTGTGATGGCAGAAATGTCATCATTTTCTGTCTTTAAAAAATAATATGAAAGGGCAAAAGTCACCAGAGTGCATGTGATAGTGCTGTGTGTGATAGTAACAAACAGGACCCTGAGAGATTTAGAGAATTATATTTCTGCCTGATTTATTGAGGTTTTTCAAAATGTCTGACAGAGTTGACAAAAATTTGGGATACCACTTTGACAAGCTCAATTTTAAAGAATTTTTAGTTTTACAAGTTTACCATAGGTCAGGTCGTTTAATTTAATCAAATGCAATTTTTAAGCAGATGAACCCTCTGAACGCTGGCTGGACACAAAAATTACATTGACTTCAAAACTGTTTAAAAACGTCAGTAATATTATTACTTGCTTATTAATTGAACTTTAAGTATGTAATTTATAATACTTTGAATATATTTTTAAACAAATTGCTGTGTGTAATAGAGGACCTGTTTTGTATTGACTTTTAAGAGTTATCAATATACAGTATATATTTATATATTTACATATATTTATATATGTATATATTTGATTTGACATTGAAAAAATGCTCATATCCTATGCACCAATTCAAATACATTTATATATACTTCAGATTTGAGATGCTTCAGATTTGAGATGCTCCTGTTGTATAGATGTCCAGTAAATCCCACTGATTATTTATTATTTATTATTATTTGGAGAGTTACAGTCTCCCAGTGAAGGGTCATATTATGCAATTTTCTGATCTCTGTAACAGTGTTGATTCTTCATCACAAACAGACCTGGAGATGTGTTTTGTTTCATTCACATGTGTTTTACAAAGAAACTGCATATTTAGGCTGAGTTCACCTCTCAAGTAGAAAACACTTTGTTCTCCATACACCTTCACTATAATAATTTGGATGATTTAATTCCTGGAATTGCTCATGTCAACAGAAAAAGGAGCTGTTAACTTGAAAACCTACTCAAACATGTGTGAATGAAACAAAACAACTCAATGTTTTTAATGAGGTAACAGCATTATAACATAAAAGATCACAAGAATTTATTTTGTGTAATATAGAACTTTTAACAAACCTTGAACACCCAAGAGCTGTTTCCCCAACCAGAAAGATGCATCAAAAAGAATGTCCTTAGTGAGGGAGTAGAGAAGAAGTCAATAAAAGTAAATAAAAAAAAAAAAAAACATTCTACTGTTCTGGCATTTCTGAAAGGTTAACTTTAAGCTGTGGATCTCCTATGAATGGCCTTTATGTTTGTATTTTTTCACCAAGAATTCCCGCTCAGCTGCGTCACTGAGGTCATTTTCTCTGATCACGTTGGCTGGAGAACGAGCCCCTGTTACAGTGACAAGTACTTAAATGAATACTTATCAGTGGAATCATAGATTGAAGGAAGTCTGAACGATCTCCAGTACATTTTGTGTGCACATGAGCTATGACAGTATTGGGTTTGATTAATCTATCTTTGAACATCAGAACTTGATGTTTTGCTAACATAAAAATATCAACAATAACATCTGGAATAAATGAAAATTCAAGATATTAAATGCCCATGAACTAAAACAAATTAAAATATACTATAATAAAGGACCACGCCACAGAAATTATATATGATAAAGATATTTATTGACGATGAATAGATGTGATGGCTGGGTGGAAACTCAGGATGGGGGCTCTGGCTGAGGCGGTCGGCACAGCCAGTTCAGGACCCCCCGCTTCCTTAAGAGATATTGAGGTCTTCAGGCTTAAGGAAGAACGAGAGACATGGGGTAGGAGTCGAGAGAGTGGAGACAGATGGAGTTGTCAGGATAGGCCTGTGTAGATATAAAAGGGCTTCTGGAAGTTAAAGGTGTGGTTGAGCTGATGTTTTTCACTGGAGAAGAAAAGGACCCCATCGAAAACGAGATGGTGACACATCTCAAGGGGCTTATCCTCCAAACAAATAAATTCAAAGAAAAGGGGGATGCTTTGGTGAGGTCCTGCTCCTGTATCTTCCGTCAATTATATTAATTCCACTTATTGTTAAACAGACGCAGATCCAAAAATGCTCACAAAGGTGCAGGCAATTCTGCTGATACTTGCTGGTGAGTAAAGAAAATGAAATTTAATTATGTTTGTGAAATTTTAAATAAGACATTGAAAATTATTATGTTCAACAGCTTTGACAACAGCAATAGGTTCAGCCACAACAGCTGCTCCAACTACGACTACAACAGCTGCCCCAACAACTACAACAGCTGCCCCAACAACTACAACAGCTGCCCCAACAACTACAACAACAGCTGCCCCAACAACTACAACAGCTGCCCAACAACAACAGCTGCCCCACTACACAGCTGCCCCAACAACTACACAGCTGCCCACAACACAACTACAACTGCCCCACAACAACAGCTGCCCCAACAACTACAACACAACAGCTGCCCCAACAACTAACAACTGCCCCAGCTGCCCAACAACTACAACTACAGCTGCCCCAACAACTACAACAGCTGCCCCAACAACTGCTGCCCAACAACAAAACAGCTGCCCCTACAACACAACTACAGCTGCCCAACAACTACACAACAGCTGCCCCTACAACCACAACTACAACTGCCCAACAACTACAACAGCTGCCCCAACACCACAAACTACAACTGCCCCAACAACTACAACAGCTGCCCCAACACCACAACACAGCTGCCCCAACAACACAACTACAGCTGCCCCAACAACCACAACTACAGCTGCCCCAACAACTACAACAGCTGCCCCAACAACCACACTACAGCTGCCCCAACAACCACAACAACAGCTGCCCCAACAACTACAACAGCTGCCCCACAACAACTAACAACTGCCCAACAACTACAACAGCTGCCCCAACAACCACAACTACAGCTGCCCAACAACCACAACTACAACTGCCCAACAACTACAACAGCTGCCCCCAACAACTACAACAGCTGCCCCAACAACTACAACAGCTGCCCACAACAAACTACAACAGCTGCCCCAACAACTACAACAGCTGCCCCAACAACCAAACTACAGCTGCCCCAACAACCACAACTACAATGCCCCAACAACTACAACAGCTGCCCCAACAACTACAACAGCTGCCCCTACAACCACAACTACAACTGCCCCAACAACTACAACAGCTGCCCCAACAACTACAACAGCTGCCCCAACCACAACTACAACTGCCCCAACAACACAACTACAACAGCTGCCCCAACAACCACAACTACAGCTGCCCCAACAACCACAACTACAGCTGCCCCAACAACTACAACAGCTGCCCCAACAACCACAACTACAGCTGCCCCAACCACAACACACAACTGCCCCAACAACTACAACAGCTGCCCCAACAAACACAGCTGCCCCAACAACCACAACTACAACTGCCCCAACAACTACAAACAGCTGCCCCAACAACTACAGCTGCCCAACAACTACAACAGCTGCCCCTACAACTACAACAGCTGCCCCAACAACCACAACTACAGCTGCCCCAACAACCACAACTACAACTGCCCCAACAACTACAACAGCTGCCCCAACAACAACAACAGCTGCCCCTACAACCACAACTACAACTGCCCCAACAACTACAAACAGCTGCCCCAACAACCACAACTACAGCTGCCCCAACCACCACAACTACAGCTGCCCCAACAACTACAAACTACAGCTGCCCCAACACCACAACTACAGCTGCCCCAACAACCACAACTACAGCTGCCCCAACCACAACTACAGCTGCCCCAACAACCACACAACTACAACTGCCCCAACAACTACAACAGCTGCCCCAACACCACAACTACACAGCTGCCCCAACCACAACTACAGCTGCCCCAACAACAACAACAACTACAGCTGCCCAACAAACACACAACTGCCCCAACAACACACTACAAGCTGCCCCAACACAACTACACTGCTGCCCAACAACCACAACTACAACTTGCCCCAAACAACACAACTACAACTGCCCCTACAACCAACCACACAACTACAACTGCCCCAACAACCACAACTACAGCTGCCCCAACACACAACTACAGCTGCCCAACAACAACTACAGCTGCCCCAACAACTACAACTACAGCTGCCCCAACCACAACTACAGCTGCCCCAACAACACAACTACAGCTGCCCCAAACTGCCCAACAACCACAACTACAACTGCCCCAACAACCACAACTACAGCTGCCCCAACCACAACAACTACAGCTGCCCCAACAACCACAACTACAGCTGCCCCAACAACCACAACTACAGCTGCCCCAACAACAAACAACAGCTGCCCCAACAACTACAACTACAGCTGCCCCAACAACTACAACTACAGCTGCCCCAACAACACAACAACTGCCCCAAACAACTACAACTGCTGCCCCAACCACAACTACAACTGCCCCAACAACAACTACAACTGCCCCAACAACCACAACTACAACGCTGCCCCAACAACTACACTGCCCAACTACAACTGCCCCCAACAACCACAACTACAGCTGCCCCAACAACAACACAAAACTGCAACTACAACCCCAACAACAACAACTGCCCCAACCACAACTACAATTACAGCTGCCCCAACCACAACTACAACTGCCCAACACAACTACAGCTGCCCCAACAACCACAACTACAGCTGCCCCAACCACCACAACTACAGCTGCCCCAACAAACTACAACTACAACTGCCCAACAACTACAACTACAGCTGCCCCAACAACTACAACTACAAACTGCCCCACAACAACAACTACAACTGCTGCCCCAACAACTACAACTACAGCTGCCCCAACAACCACAACAAAGCTGCCCCAACCACAACTACAGCTGCCCCAAACTACAACACTGCCCCCAACTACAACTGCCCAACAACAACTACAACTGCCCCAACAACCACAACTACAGCTGCCCCAACAACCACAACTACAGCTGCCCCAACAACTACAACTACAGCTGCCCAACAACCACAACTACAACTGCCCCAACAACCACAACTACAGCTGCCCCAACAACCACAACCACAACTACAGCTGCCCCAACAACTACAACTACAGCTGCCCCCAACAACCACAACTACAGCTGCCCCAACCAACTACAACCCCCAACAACCACAACACAGTTGCCCCAACAACTACAACTACAGCTGCCCCCAACAACAACTGCCCCACAACCACTACAGCTGCCCCAACCACAACACACTGCCCCAACTACAGCTGCCCAACCACCACAACTACAGCTGCCCCAACCACCACAACTACAGCTGCCCCAACAACCACAACTACAGCTGCCTACAACAACCACAACTACAGCTGCCCCAACAACTACAACTACAACTGCCCCAACAACTACAACTACAGCTGCCCCAACAACTACAACTACAGCTGCCCCAACAACCACAACTACAGCTGCCCCAACAACCACAACTACAACTGCCCCAACAACCACAACTACAACTGCTGCCCCAACAACAACTACAACTGCCCCAACACAACACAACACAACTACAGCTGCCCCAACACCACAACTACAACTGCCCCAACAACTGCCCAACAACTACAACTGCTGCCCCAACAACAACTACTAACAACAACTACAACTGCCCCAACAACAACTGCAACAACTAACAACTGCCCCAACAACCACAACTACAGCTGCCCCAACAACAACAACTACTACAGCTGCCCCAACAACACAACTACAGCTGCCCCAACAACACAACTGCCCCAACAACCAACCTAACAAGCTGCCCAACAACAACTACAGCTGCCCCAACCAACCACAACTACAGCTGCCCCAACCACCACAACTACAGCTGCCCAACCACACACAACTAACTGCCCCAACAACAACACAACTAACAGCTGCCCCAACAACAACTACA
>NW_026571299.1:2542852-2604555 GCF_026225935.1 Boleophthalmus pectinirostris | reverse complement strand
TACCCCAACAACAACAACAACACTACCCCAACAACAACAACTAACAACAACAACACTACCCCAACAACAACAACAACTACCACCAACAACCACAACAACAACAACAACAACAACAACAACAACAACAACTACCCCAACAACAACAACAACACAACAAAACAACAAACAACAACAACCACAACAACAACAACTAACAACCCCAACAACAACAACAACAACCAACAACAACAACTACAACAACACAACAACAAACCCAACAACTACAACAACAACAACAACACAACACTACCCCAACAACCACAACAACAACTACAACCCAACAACAACAACAACAACAACAACAACAACTACCCCAACAACAACAACAACCCCAACCAACAACAACTACCCAACAACAACACACAACAACTACCCAACACCACAACAACAACTACCCACAACTACCCCAACAACCAAACAACACTACAACTACCCCAACACACAACAACAACAACAAAACTACCCAACAACAACAATACAACCCAAACAACCAAACAATACCCAAACAACAACAACAACTACCCCAACAACAACAACAACAACCACCAACAACAACTACCCCAACAACAACAACTACCCCAACAACAAACAACAACTACCCAACAACAACTACCAACAACAACAACCACACAACAACTACCCCAACAACAACACAACAACAACAACACAATAAACAACAACAACAACAACAACAACAACTACCCAACAACAACAACAACAACAACACACAACTACCCCAACAACCACAACAACAACTACCCCAACAACAACAACTACCCCAACAACAACAACAACTACCCAACCACAACAACAACAACAACCAACAACAACAACTACCCCAACAACAACTACCCCAACAACTACCCCAACAACCACAACAACAACTACCCCAACAACAACAACAACACAACACAACAACAACTACCCCAACAACAAATACTACCCCAACAACAACAACAACTACCCAACAACAACAACAAACATACCCCAACAACACTACCCCAACAACCACCAACAACCACAACAACAACAACCTAACAACCAACAACAACAACAACAACAACAAACAAACAACTACCCCAACAACAACAACAACAACAACTACCCCAACAACAACAACAACAACAACAACAACTACCCCAACAACAACAACAACAACAACAACTACCCCAACAACAACAACACCCCAACAACAACAACACCCAACTACCCAACAACAAACAAACAACTACCCCAACAACAACAACAACTACCCCAACAACAACACCCCAACATACCCCAACAACAAACAACACAACAACAACCAACAACAACAACAACAACAACTACCCCAACAACCACAACAACAACAACAACAACAACTACCCAACAACCACAACAACAACAACCAACAACAACTACCCCAACAACACCCAACAACAAACAACACAACAACAACTACCCCAACAACAACAACAACTACCCCAACAACAACAACAACAACAACACAACAACATACCCCAACAACAACAAACAACAACAACAACAACAACTACCCCAACAACAACAACAACAACAACAACAACCCCAACAACAACAACAACTACCCAACAACAACAACAACAACAACCAACAACAACTACAACAACAACAACCAACAACAACAACTACAACAAACAACAACAACAACAACCAACAACAACAACTACCCAACAACAACAACAACTACCCAACAACAACAACAACAACAACAACAACAACTACCCCAACAACAACAACAACAACAACAACAATACCCCAACAACAACAACAACAACAACAACAATACCCAACAACCAACAACAACTACCCCAACAACAACAACAACTACCCCAACAACAACACAACAACAACAACTACCCAACAACAACAACAACAACTACCCCAACAACAAACAACAACAACTACCCCAACAACAACAACAACAACAACAACAAACAACAACTACCCCAACAACAAACAACAAACTACCCCAACAACAACAACAACACAACAACAACAACTACCCCAACAACCACAACAACAACTACCCCAACAACAACAACTACCCAACAACAACAACTACCCCAACAACAAACAACAACCAACAACAACAACAACAACAAACTACCCCAACAACAACAACAACTACCCCAACATACCCCAACAACAACAACAACACAACAACAACCAACAACAACTAACTACCCCAACAACAACAACAACAACAACTACCCCAACAACCACAACAACAACTACCCCAACAACAACAACAACAACAACAACAACTACCCCAACAACCACACAACAACTAACAACCATACCCCAACAACAACAAACAACAACAACAAACAACTACCCCAACAACAACAACAACAACAACAACTACCCCAACAACAACTACCCCAACAACAACAACAACAACACAACTACAACAACAACAACTACCCAACAACAACAACAACAACAATACCCAACAACAACAACAACAACAACAACAAACAACAACTACCCAACAACAACAACAACTACCCCAACAACAACAACAACAACTACCCCAACAACAACAACAACAACAACAACAACTACCCCAACAACAACAACTACCCCAACAACAACAACAACAACAACAACCAACAACTACCCCAACAACAACAACTACCCCAACAACAACAACTACCCCAACAACAACCAACTACACAACAACAACTACCCCAACCACAACAACTACCCCAACCAACCACAACAACAACTACCCCAACAACACCACAACAACTACCCAACAATCCAACCACCACAACAACCCAACAACAACAACAACAACAACAACCCCAACAACAACTACCCCAACAACAACAACAACTACCCCAACAACAACAACTACCCCAACAACAACTACCCCAACAACAACAACAACAACCCAACAACCAACACCACCAACAACTACCCAACAACAACCCAACCACACAACAACTACCCCAACAACACTACAACAACAACAACTACCCCAACCACAACAACTACCCCAACAACTACCCCAACCACCAACAACAACTAACAACACAACTACCCCAACCACCACAACAACTACCCCAACCACCACAACAACTACTCCAACCACCACAACTACCCCAACCACCACAACAACTACCCCAACAACAACCACTGCCCCAACCACCACAACAACAACAACTGCCCCAACAACCACCACCACAACAACTGCTCCAATCACCAAAACTACTGCCCCAACCACAGCCACAGCAGATGCTCCGGCAGCAGCAGCTACAGCTACAACTACCACTGCATCTTCTTCTTCTGTCAAAAAAACATATTCTGTTCTGTTTGTTCTTGCCTTGTCGGTATTTCCCCTTTTGATTTAAGGAGTGTATCTTAAATGTTCCATTTTTATTATTGATATTCTTACTGTAATTAATATTTAGTTTTTTCCTGTTTGATAATGTTGAATTATTTATTCATGACACTCCAAGTTTTTAATTGTAATATTATTCCTATTTGTATAGGAACACAGCAACTACCACAGCACACACTCCAAAGCAAGAAAAATATCTGATGAAAGCTTTTTTTGCCGAAATGTTATTTTTGAAAATAAAAAAGTGAGTGTGGCTATACATTTTTTCACTTTTGTCTTGCTGCTCCTTGCATTTGCACCTCTACAAGAATTGTGTGTGTGTTTTCTGTTTCTTTTGATTGTTAATTGATATAACTGTTAAATATAAATAAACATAACATACTTGATTTGACACTTGTCACATATCTTTACTTCTGGACAATTTTCTTTTATAAATGTGTATTCTAAGAATGAGAAAAAAATATGTATCTTGTGTAATATCATGTACAAGAAAGAGAATAGTAGGTCATGTCATTCCTCTGAAACAGTCACTCAAAGAGATTAAATGAAATAATCCATATTTAATCATGGGAATGCCACACCATCAGCAAAACCATCAGTCACCGTGTTTACCCCATGATCTCATACAACTTCACCTGCTTGTCTAAAGTAACAGGCTGCTCTCACACACCTGCTGTACATTAAAACAGACGCTGAAGATTATGAAAGTATTTATTTAGTTTTAGTGCATTTTATTTGTCACTTCAGGTTATTCAATTTGAACCAAAAATCTGAAGTAAATGATAAAAAATAATTGTTTGCCTCAAGAGTGTTTGTCGCATAAATGCAACCAGACGGCAGGTATCAATAAAAACATGCTTAATATTTAAAGGTGCATTACTTTTCTGGTGGACGGTACGTCAAATTAACCAGGCTGGTGAATCCGTGTATCATTCGTTCATTCGTTTTTCAATATAAAACCAAAAATAAGAAAACGAAAAAACAACAGTTTTCTTCATTATTTGTCTCCAAAACCAAAATGAAACAACGGATAATGATTCATTTTTTCAGTTTTAGATTTTGTGTTTAAATGAAGAATGGAAAAAACGGATAACGACTGTTTCCTGTTTACGTGACTTTCCGTGACTGCGATGCCGGACTTTTGCACCGCGTACAAACTGAACCAGGACCAGAGCGGGACCAGAGCGGGACCAGGGCGGACTCCGAGCTTTGACTCCGAGCCTCCTCGAGGTCCGAGCCTCAGCTTCGAGCTCCGGCCCTGTCGTGGGCTCTGAGCATTCGGTGTGGTCCCGGTCTGGTCCCGGTCTGATCCCGGTCTCAGTTCCGGTCTCAGTCCCAGTCTGGTTCCGGCCTGGTCCTGGTCTTGTCTCGGTCTCAGTCCCGCTCTGTCCTGGTCTCAGTCCCGGTCTGGTCCTGGTCTGGTCCTGGCCTCAGTCCCGGTCTGGTCCCGGTCTGGTCCCGGTCTGGTCTCGGACCTGGATCAGTCCTGGTTCAGTCCGTACGTGGTGCAAAAGTCCGGCATCGCAATCACGGAAGTCACGTAAACAGGAAACAGCCATACAGCCGGCCATTCTTCATTTAAACACAAAATCGAAAACTGAAAAAATTAATCGTTATTTGTTTTTTCATTTTGGTTTTGGAGACAAATAATGAAGAAAACTGTTGTTTTTTCGTTTTCTTATTTTTGGTTTTATATTGAAAAACGAATGAACGAACGATACACGGATTCAGGCGTCACCAGTATGCACTGCTTGTACAATGGTCAAAAAATAGTTTATAACATTCAAGACAAACAAAGTACTGTTTGCGCAAATTAAACCTTCATTCATGTTACGTTATTTCACGTTGTTGTTGTTTTTTTTTCTCCCTTCGTTTAACATTTGCACTGCAGCTTGGTTGAGGCAAATGAAATTTAAGACTTTTTTGGAAAAAATAAAACTTAGACAACATAATTTAAGACTTTTTAAGGCCTTAATTTAGGAACATGAAATTTAAGACCTTTTTAAGACTTTTAAGACCCCGCGGCTGCCCTGATTCCTCTTTCCTCACTTCCTTCTCCTTGATTCCTCTTCTCGATTCTGCGGGAAATGAACGAGGTAGTCCCGCCCCCAGAGGAGACATAGTGAGGAAAGAGGATCTAAACTCCTCACTGAGACCAATAAAGTTCGATTCTTTTCTCTGATGTCTGCTCCTGAAGCCTCGCTCAGGTTTACTCCATGTTTACTTCACCTTGAACTACTATTGTCCATCTTATCACAGCAGTTGTCCCATTTTGGCCCACAGCTTCCACTCATTTGTGTGATAGTCTACGTTCACACTGCAATTTAGTTGTTTTTTGCGAGGTCGTTCACATTTCTAATTAAATGTGACTTGTGTGTGAGCTCCAGTGTGAACTTTAAACGCCCCAAAAGTGTCCTGCATGAGCACTGGAGAACACGACGTACATACAATGATTAATCCGATAATGTTGACGTTTCATGTCTATGCTAGGGGGCGCTATAGAGTTCACTTTTATTAGATTTCATATTTCATTACATTCAGGCCTGGATCTCGCAATTGTGATTTGAATTGGAGCTCTCTAGGTCAACACCTGTGGCCGTGACGGGTCACCGACGAAACAGGAAATGAAGGCATTTTTCGCCGGCGTGCTACAGGCAAACCGTAAGGCGTATCAAAAAACCTTCTGATGCATTTTGTGAGTTTATGTCTGTAGATGTGACATGCCAAATCTGAGCTCATTTGGACCAAACCCCGGGGGCCTGAATCTTTTTGTAGACACCCAAGTCAAAACGGCGGCGAATTTTTGATCCAATATGGCCGACTTCCTGTTCGTCATAGAGCCGCACAATGATTGGCTTTTTTGCTTATCTCCTTGAGTTCTATCACTGTTCTGAATTTCGTGAGCCTATGCCAAAATATGTGTCTCAACCTTCAATTCATTACAAAATTTTAAAATTTCAAGGGGGCGCTGTTGAGTGGGGGTGCTTTGGGCATTGACACGATGCCCATTTTATAGAATTTTTTACCGAAGCGGTTGATCTGACACCTGGTTTGGGGACTTTTCATCGATGTTCAGGGAGTCAAAAATGCGATTATATGTGGGGAAAAAGAATAAAAAAGAAACCCACGAAGAACAATGGCCCTCACCAGTGACTACGTTACTGCCTCAGGCCAATGACTGAACTCCACCCATAAAAATGATGTACAGTACGCAGACCTTTGTTGGTACTGTGATGTAAAAGCAAATGGCCCAATATAAAGAGAGAAAGCACAAGAATGGAGATAACTGCATGGTTGAGCACCTACAGGATTATTGACATTACAACAAGTCACCACAAAAGAGAAAACTGTAAGTAATATTCATTTAATATTCTTTTTTCCTTCACTTCTTGAGAGTTGGGACAAAACAGGAAAATATTTAAAAGTTAAAGTTGTTTCTAATGGAGAGCTGTATACTGGAGCTATTTATTTTAAACAATTTAGTTTTTAAAAAATTGAACATAACTGTAAATGAAAATTTTGAATTCATTGTTATTTTATGTTTTCCTTCACCGGGGTTCGGAAATTTCAGCTACTCTTTATGTGAATAAAAGTGCATTCGATTAGATTAGAAGAAGGATTTAAATATTTTTTAAAATGCCTACGGTAAACAAAATTCAGCTTGTCAAAGTGGTTTCCCAACGTTTTGGAACTCTGTCAGACATTTTGAAAAATCTCATTAAATCAGACAGAAATATAATTCTATAAATCTCTGATCTCTGTTTGTGACCTAATTAATGCATTTATATAGTGCCTTTCGAGATACCCAAAACACTTTACACTTCATTATTCATTCACTGAACACTCTGTGGTGGTAAAATACTATGACTGAAGTGAGGCTGCCAATCTGCGCCATCGGTCCCTCCAACCTCCACCGACACTCACACTCACAACACTTACTTACTAGGCAATGTGGGTGAAGTGTCTTGCTCAAGGACACAGTGACACTTTTTGCCACTGGTGCCCCTGTGGCACCTGGAATTCCCGGAGGCCTCCCCTCCAAGTATAACCAGGTCCAGCCCTGCTTAGATTCTGAGCTCTGACGGAATCAGGCTTTGACAAGTCAGTATGTAAAAGAATTTAAGCCAGTTGATAAACTGACCAACTTAGTAAAGAATTAAACATTTAATTGCCTGTTTTCTTTTCATCTCTTGAAATAGTATTGACAGCTGACACTTACATTACGGGGTTGCCACAACAATATTATGATGTGACACCAGTGCTTCAAAAGTGTCTAATGCAAAGTAAAATATGCAAAATCACTGATATCAGAATAAAAACCCATGAAGAGGGAAAGCGGAGAGGAAGAGAAGGTGAAAGGAGGATGCAGACTGAGAGAAAGGAGATTGAGGAAGGAGGGAGAGTGAACTTTCCTCTCCTATAGTGAGTTTGGAAAATTTGAAGTGAATTAGTTGTCACTGTTGTGACCTGCAGCATCTGTTTACATCTGAACATTTACGTTTACATATTTGTTCAGTTTTCATTAGTGTTCGTACATTTTGTCAACTCCATCAATTTTCTGTCAACCCTGTCAGATCTATGCATTTGTTGGGAGTTTTTGTCTTTTTTTTTTTTTTTTTTTTTAAACCTTGAAGTTTGTAGTTTATGTAGTTTAAGCAGTAAATGACACTGACATCAACAGCATAATGTGTGTCAAGTATTTTAAAAAATGTATTTCATAACATTAAAGTATAAAAACAAACCACAAATAAAAATATATTTTTTAAATGTTTATATTTTCTAACGCAAATGATTAGAAAATTACTGTGTAATTTTCAGATATATTTTCTTAGACAATTGTAAATAACCCTTATTACAACATAGACTGTAAATAATGAATGAATCAGTCTTTTAATATTATTAATAAATTATTGAATGACATTGGGAAATATGGCATTTTAAAAAAGGGGTTAAAATGTTTTTATTCAGAACTTGTTCCTTTGCATTTCTGTACAGCTCAGACCAAGAGTAAAAAGGAATTATATATAAGTCATTGTGCTCTTAACAGACGTCTGTTACAATGGCACTTATTTTAATCTATAGTTGTTAAGAAATGAAGTTTTTCTAACACAGATTTAACAATCAGCCAATTTGGAATAAACAGTAAATTGAGGATTTATGCCCATTATCCTGGAAAAGCAAAAAGTACTAAAAAAAATGAATTTATTTTTGAACAGATATGGATCCAAAGATGTTCACAAGAGCACATCTAATTCTACTGGTGCTTGTGGGTGAGTAGAAAAAAATTACTTTAAATTGTGAATGAAATTTTCAGTAATAATTTGATTATTGTTATTTTCAACAACAGCTGCTCCAACAACTACAGCTGCTGCAACCACAACGGTTCCGCCGACGACGACAACAGCACTTTCAACGACTACAACAACTGCCCCAACTACAACTACAACTGCAGCTGCCCCAACAACAACTACAACTGCTGCCCCAACAACAACTACAACTACAGCTGCTGCAACCACAACTACAGCTGCCCCAACCACAACTACAACTGCAGCTGCCCCAACCACAACTACAGCTGCCCCAACCACAACTACAACTGCTGCCCCAACAACAACTACAACTACAGCTGCTGCAACCACAACTACAACTGCTGCCCCAACCACAACTACAACTGCTGCCCCAACAACAACTACAACTGCTGCCCCAACAACAACTACAACTGCAACAACAACAACTACAAACAGCTGATCCAACAACAACAACAACTACAACTACAACTGCCCCAACCACAACTACAACAGCTGCCCCAACCACAACTACAACAGCTGCCCCAACCACAACTAACAACTACAACTGCCCCAACCACAACTACAAAACAGCTGCCCCAACCAACAACTACAACTGCCCCAACAACAACTACAACAGCTGCCCCCACCACAAACCACAACTACAACTACAACTGCCCCAACCACACTACACTGCCCCAACACAACTACTGCTGCCCCACCAACAACTACAACTGCCCCAACCACAACTACAACTGCTGCCCCAACAACAACACAACTACAACTACAACTGCCCCAACCACAACTACAACTACAGCTGCTGCAACCACAACTACAGCTGCCCCAACAACAACTACAACTACAGCTGCCCCAACAACAACTACAACTGCTGCCCCAACAACAACTACAACTGCCCCAACCACAACTACAACTACAGCTGCTGCAACCACAACTACAACTGCCCCAACAACAACTACAACTGCTGCCCCAACAACAACTACAACTACAACTGCCCCAACCACAACTACAACTACAGCTGCCCCAACCACAACTACAACTGCTGCCCCAACAACAACAACTGCCCCAAACAACAACTACAACTGCTGCCCCAACAACAACTACAACTGCCCCAACCACAACTACAACTGCTGCCCCAACAACAACAACAACTGCTGCCCCAACAACAACTACAACTGCCCCAACCACAACTACAACTGCTGCCCCAACAACAACTACAACTGCTGCCCCAACAACAACTACAACTGCCCCAACAACAACTACAACAGCTGCCCCAACCACAACTACAACTACAACTGCCCCAACCACAAACTACAACAGCTGCCCCAACCACAACTACAACTACAACTGCCCCAACCACAACTACAACAGCTGCCCCAACCACAACTAAACTGCCCAACAACTACAACAGCTGCCCCAACACAACTACAACTGCCCCAACCACAACTACAACAGCTGCCCCAACCACAACTACAACTACAACTGCCCCAACCACAACTACAACAGCTGCCCCAACCAACAACTACAAAGCTGCCCAACCACAACTACAACTGCCCCAACCACAACTACAACTGCTGCCCCAACCAACAACTACAACTGCCCCAACCACAACTACAACTGCTGCCCCAACAACAACTACAACAGCTGCCCAACAACAACTACAACTGCCCCAACACAACTACACACTGCCCCCAACAACAACTACAACAGCTGCCCCAACCACAACTAACAACAACAACTACAACTGCCCCAACAACACAACTACAACTGCCCCAACCACAACTACAAACTGCTGCCCAAACAACAACTACAACTGCTGCCCAACAAACAACTACAACAACTGCCCCAACAACAACTACAACTGCTGCCCAACCACAACTACAACTGCTGCCCAAACCAACACAACTACAACTGCTGCCCCAACCACAACTACAACTGCTGCCCCAACACAACTACAACTACAACTGCCCCCAACCACAACTACAACTGCCCCCAACAACTAACAACAACTGCTGCCCCAACACAACTGCTGCCCAACAAGCTACAACTGCCCCAACACAAACTACAACTGCCACAACCACAACTACAACTGCTGCCCAACAACAACAACAACTGCCCCAACACAACTACAACTGCTGCCCAACAACAACAACTACAAACTGCCCAACAACAACTACAACAGCTGCCCCAACCACAACTACAACTGCCCCAAACAACTACAACAGCTGCCCCAACAACAACTACAACTGCTGCCCAACAACACAACTACAACAGCTGCCCCAACAACAACTACAGCTGCCCCAACAACAACTACAACTGCTGCCCCAACCACAACTACAACTGCCCCAACAACAACTACAACAGCTGCCCCAACCACAACTACAACAGCTGACCCAACCACAACTACAACTGCCCCAACCACAACTACAACTGCTGCCCCAACAACAACTACAACTGCTGCCCAACCAACCACAACTACAACTGCCCCAACCACAACTACAACTACAACTGCCCCAACCACAACTACAACAGCTGCCCCAACAACAACAACTACAACTGCAACAACAACAACTACAACTGCTGCCCCAACCACAACTACAACTACAACTGCCCCAACCACAACTACAACTGCCCCAACGATAACAACAACTGCTGCCCCAACAACAACTGCTGCCCCAACAACAGCTACAACTGCCCCAACCACAACTACAACTGCCACAACCACAACTACAACTGCTGCCCCAACAACAACTACAACTGCTGCCCCAACAACAACTACAACTGCTGCCCCAACCACAACTACAACTGCCCCAACAACAACTACAACTGCTGCCCCAACACTACAACAACTAACACTGCAACTACAACAGCTGCCCCAACAACAACTACAAGCTGCCCCAACAACAACTACAACTGCTGCCCCAACAACACTACAACTGCCCCAACAACAACTACAACTGCTGCCCCAACAACAACTACAACACTGCCCCAACAACAACTACAGCTGCCCCAACAACAACAACTGCTGCCCCAACACAACTACAACTGCCCCAACAACAACTACAACAGCTGCCCCAACCACAACTACAACTGCCCCAACCACAACTACAACTGCTGCCCAACAACAACTACAACTGCTGCCACAACCACAACTACAACTGCCCCAACCACAACTACAACTACAACTGCCCCAACCACAACTACAACAGCTGCCCCAACAACAACTACAACTGCAACAACAACAACTACAACTGCTGCCCCAACCACAACTACAACTGCCCCAACAACACAACAACTGCTGCCCAAACAACTGCTGCCCAACAACAACTACAACTGCCCCAACCACAACTACAACTGCCCAACAACACCAACTACAACTGCTGCCCCCAACAACAACTACAACTGCCCCAACAACAACTACAACTGCTGCCCAAACAACAACTACAACTGCCCCAACAACAACTACAACTGCTGCCCCAACCACAACTACAACTGCCCCAACAAACTACAACAGCTGCCCCAACAACAACTACAACTGCTGCCAACAACAACTACAACTGCCCCCAACACAACTACAACTGCTGCCCCAACACAACTACAACTGCCCCAACAACAACTACAACAACTACAAACTGCTGCCCCAACAACAACTACAACAGCTGCCCCAACAACAACTAAACTACAACACTGCCCCAACAACAACTACAACTGCTGCCCCAACCACAACTACACTGCTGCCCAACAACAAACTACAACAGCTGCCCCAACAACAACTACAACTACAACTGCCCCAACAACAACTACAACTGCTGCCCCACAACTGCCCCAACCAAACAACTACAACTGCTGCCCCAACAACAACTACAACTACAACTGCCCCAACAAACAACTACAACTGCCCCCCAACCACAACTACAACTGCCCAACAACAACAACAACAACTACAACTGCCCCAACAACAACTACAACTACAGCTGCCCCAACACAACTACAACAGCTGCCCCAACAACAACTACAACTGCCCCAACAACAACTACAACTACAACTGCTGCCCAACCACAACTACAACAGCTGCCCCAACAACAACTACAACTGCAACAACAACAACAACTACAACTGCTGCCCCAACCACAACTACAACAGCTGCCCCAACAACAACTACAACTACAACTGCCCCAACAACAACTACAACTGCTGCCCCAACACAACTACAACTGCCCCAACAACAACTACAACTACAACTGCCCCAACAACAACTACAACTGCTGCCCCAACCACAACTACAACTGCCCCAACAACAACTACAACTACAACTGCCCCAACAACAACTACAACTACAACTACCCTAACCACAACTACAACTGCTGCCCCAACAACAACTACAACTGCAACACAACACAACTACAACTGCTGCCCAACCACAACTACAACTGCTGCCCCAACCAACAACTACAACAGCTGCCCAACCACAACTACAACTACAACTACAGCCCCAACCAACTACACTAACAACTGCCCCAACCACAACTACAACACCTGCCCCAACAACAACTACAACTGCAACAACAACAACTACAACTGCTGCCCCAACCACAACTACAACTGCCCCCAACCACAACTACAACAGCTGCCCCAACAACAACTACAACTGCCCCAACAACAACTACAACTGCCCAACAACTACAACTGCCCCAACAACAACTACAACTACAACTGCCCCAACAACAACTACAACTGCTGCCCCAACCACAACTACAACTGCCCCAACAACAACTAAACTAACAACTACAACTGCTGCCCCAACAACTAACTAACAACTGCTGCCCCAACCAACAACTACAACTGCCCCCAACCACAACTACAACTGCCCAGCTGCCCCAACAACACAACTACAACTGCTGCCCAACCACACTGCCCAACTGCCCCACAAACTGCCCCTGCCCCAACAAACTACAAACTGCCCCAACAACACAACTACAACTGCCTACAACTGCCCCAACAACAACTACAACTACAAGCCTGCCCCAACACAACTAACTGCCCAACCACACACTACAACTGCCCCAACAACTACAACTGCCCCACACAACTACAACTGCCCCAACAACTAACAACCAACTACAACTACAACTGCTGAACCAGCTGCCCCAACACAACTAAACTGCCAACAACTACAACTGCCCCAACCACAACTACTACGCCCCAACAACTACAGCCCCAACAACTACAGCCAACCACACTACAGCCCCAACAAACTACAGCTGCCCCAACACAACTACAACTGCTGCCCCAACCACAACTACAACTACAACTGCTGCCCAACCACAACTACAACTGCCCCAACCACAACTACAACTGCCCCAACCACAACTACAACTGCCCCAACCACAACTACAACTGCCCAACAACAACTACAACTGCCCCCAACCACAACTACAACTGCCCCAACACAACTACAACTACAGCCCCCAACCAACAACTAACAACTACAACTGCCCCCAACCACAACTACCAAAACAACTACAACTGCCCAACATACAGCCCCAACCAACAACCACAACTACAACTGCCCCAACAACACAAACTGCTGCCCCAACCACAACTGCCCCAACCACAACTACAACTGCCCCAACAACACAACTACACTACAACAGCTACAACTGCCCCAACAACTACAACTGCCCCAACACAACTACAACTGCCCCAACCAAACTACAACTGCCCAACAACAACAACTACAACTGCTGCCCCAACACCAAACTACAACTGCCCCAACCACAACTAACAACTGCCCCAACTACAACACAACAACTGCCCCCAACCACAACTACAACAGCTGCCCCAACTACAACTACAACTGCCCCAACACACACAACTAACAACTGCCCCCAACCAACAACTACAACTGCTGCCCCAACCACAAACTAACAACTGCCCCAACCACAAACTACGCCCCAACAACTACAACTGCCCCAACCACAACTACAACTGCCCCAACCACAACTACAACAACTGCCCCAAACTACAACTGCCCCAACCACAACTACAACTGCCCCAACCACAACGAACAACTGCCCCAACTACAACTACAACTTCCCCAAACACAACTACAACAGCTGCCCCATTCGGAACTACAACTGCCCCAACCACAACGACAAACTGCCCCAACCACAACTACAACTGCCCCAACCACAACTGCAACTGCCCCAACACAACTAACAACTGCTGCCCCAACCACAAACTACAAACTGCCCCAACCACAACTACACAACTGCCCCCAACTACAACTACAACTGCCCCAACCACAACTACAACAGCTGCCCCATTCGGAACTACAAACTGCCCCAACCACAACTACAACTGCTGCCCCAACAACACAACTACAACTGCCCCAACCACAACTACAACAACTGCTGCCCCGCCCACAACTACAAACTGCCCCAACCACAACTACAACTGCCCCAACCACAACTACAGCTGCCCCACAACAAACAAGCTGCCCCAACTACAACTACAACTGCTGCCCCAACACAACTAACAACTGCCCCAACCACAACACAACTGCCCAACAACAACTACAACTGCCCCCAAACACAACTACAACTGCCCCACCCAAACTACAACTGCCCCAACCACAACTACAAACTGCTGCCCCAAACCACAACACTACAACTGCCCCAACCACAACTACAACTGCCCCAACCAAAACTACAACTACAACTGCCCCCAACCACAACTACAACTTTCCCAACCACAACTACAACTGCCCCAACCACAACTACAACTGCTGCCCCATTCGGAACTACAACTGCCCCAACCACAACGACAACTGCCCAACCACAACAGCCAACTGCCCAACCAACAACTACAACTGCTGCCCAACCACAACTACAACTGCCCCAACCACAACAACTGCCCCAACTACAACTACAACTGCCCCAACACAACTACAACAGCTGCCCCATTCGGAACTACAACTGCCCCAACCACAACTGACAACTGCCCCAACCACAACACAACTGCAACCACAACTACAGCTGCCCCAACCACAACTACAACTGCTGCCCCAACCACAACTACAACTGCCCCAACCAACAACTACAACTGCCCCAACCACAACTACAACTGCCCCAACCACAACTACAACTGCCCAACACAACTACAACTGCCCCAACCACAACTACAACTGCCCCAACACACAACAACTACAACTGCCCAACTAGCTGCCCCAACCGGAACTACAACTGCCCCAACCACAACTACAACTGCCCCAACCACAAACTACAACTGCAAACTTGCCCCAACCACAACTACAACTGCTGCCACCACCGGAACTACAACTGCCCCAACCACAACAACTGCCCCAACCACAACTGCCCCAACAGCTGCCCCAACCTCAACTACAACTGCCCAACCACAACTACAAACTGCTGCCCCAACCACTACAACTGCCCCAACCACAACTACAACTGCCCCAACCAACTACAACTACAACTGCCCCCAACCACAACTACAACTGCTGCCCCAACGGAACTACAACTGCCCCAACCACAACTACAACTGCCCCAACCACACTAACAACTACAACAGCTGCCCCAACCACAACTACAACTGCCCAACCACAACTACCTACAACTGCTGCCCCATTCGGAACTACAACTGCCCCAACCACAACGACAACTGCCCCAACTACAACTACAACTGCCCCAACCACAACTACTAAACAGCTGCCCCAACGGAACTACAACTGCCCAAACCACAACGACAACTGCCCCAACACAACTACAACTGCCCCAACCACAACTACAACAGCTGCCCCAAACTACAACTGCCACCAAACACAACTAAACTGCCCCAACCACAACTACAACTGCCCCAACCACAACTACACAACTGCCCCAACACAACTACAACTGCTGCCCCAACCACAACTACAACTGCCCCAACCACAACAACACACTACAACTGCCCCAACTACAACTACAACTGCCCCAACCACAACTACAACAGCTGACCCAACCACAACTACAACTGCCCCAACCACAACTACAACTGCCCCAACCACAACTACAACTGCCCCCAACCACAACTACAACTGCTGCCCCAACCACAACTAAAACTGCTGCCCCAACCACAACTACAACTGCCCCAACCACAACTACAACTGCCCCAACCACAACTACAGCTGCCCCAACCACAACTACAACTGCCCCAACCACAACTACAACTGCTGCCTCAACCATAACTGCAACTGCCCCAACTACAACTACAACTGCTGCCCCATTCGGAACTACAACTGCCCCAACCACAACGACAACTGCCCCAACTAACTACAAATGCCCAACCACAACGACAACTGCCCCAACCACAACTGCAACTGCCCCAACCACAACTACAACTGCTGCCCCAACCACAACTACAACTGCCCCAACCACAACTGCTGCCCCAACTACAAGCCCAACTGCAACACAACGACAACTGCCCAACCACAACTAAAACTTTCCCAACCACAACTACAACTGCCCCAACCACAACTACAACTGCTGCCCCATTCGGAACTACAACTGCCCCAACCACAACTACAACTGTCCCAACCACAACCAGCAACTGCCCCAACCACAACTACAACTGCTGCCCCAACCACAACTACAACTGCCCCAACCACAACGACAACTGCCCCAACTACAACTACAACTGCCCCAATCACAACTACAACAGCTGCCCCATTCGGAACTACAACTGCCCCAACCACAACGACAACTGCCCCAACCACAACTTGCCCACCAACTGCTGCCCCAACCACAACTACAACTGCCCCAACCACAACTACAACTGCTGCCCCAACCACAACTACAACTGCCCCAACCACAACACAACTGTCCCAACACAACTGCCCCTGCCCCAACCACAACTACAACTGCCCCAACCACAACTACAACTGCCCCAACCACAACTGCAACTGCTGCCCCAACCAACGGAACTACAACTGCCCCAACCACAAACTAACAACTGCCCCAACCACAACTACAACTGTGCCCCAACCAACCACAACTACAACTGCTGCCCCAACCGGAACTACAACTGCCCACAACACACCTGCCCCAACAACTACAGCTGCCCCAACCACAACTACAACTGCCCCAACCACAACTACAAGCTGCCCCAACCAACAACACAACTACAACTGCCCCAACCACAACTACAACTACAACTGCTGCCCCAACCACAACGACAACTGCCTCAACTACAACTACAACTGCCCCAACCACAAGTACAACTGCCTCAACCACAACTACAACTGCTGCCCCAACCGGAACTACAACTGCCCCAACCACAACTACAACTGCCCCAACCACAACTACAACTGCCCCAACAACAACTACAACAACTGCCCCAACAACAACGACAACTACAACTGCCCCAACCACAAGTACAACAGCTGCCCCAACAACAACTACAGATGCCACAACCACAACTACAGCTACAACTGCCCCAACACCAACTACAGTTACCCCAAGAACAACTACAACAACTGCCCCAACCACAACTACAGCTGCCCAAACCACAACTGCACCAACCACAACAACAGCAATTACCCCAATCGCCACAAGTACCCCAGCCACCACGATTACCCCAACAACCACAGCAACTGCAACAATCACGACGACCCCAACCACCACAACAACTACCCCAACCACCACAACAACTACCCCAACCACCACAACAACTACCCCAACCACCACAACAACTACTGCCCCAACCACCACAAAAACTACTGCCCCAACCACCACAACAACTACTGCCCCAACCACCACAAAAACTACTGCCCCAGCCATAGCCATAGCAGATGCTCCGGCAGCAGCAGCTCAAGCTCCAGCTGTTACAACTACCACTGTTGTTTGTTCTTCTGTCAAAAACACATATTCTGTTTTGTTTGTTCTTGCCTTGTCAGTATTTACCCTTTTGATTTAAGGAGTGTATCTTACATTTTTATTATTATATAATATATAATAATATATCATTATTATTATTTATCCTGTTTGATAATGTTTAATTATTTATTCATGACACTACAAGTTTTTATTGTAATATTATTCCTATTTGTATAGGAACACAACAACTACCACAGCACACACTCCAAAGCAAGAAAAATATCTGATGAAAGCTTTTTTTGCCGAAATGTTATTTTTGAAAATAAAAAAGTGAGTGTGGCTATACATTTTTTCACTTTTGTCTTGCTGCTCCTTGCATTTGCACCTCTACAAGAATTGTGTGTGTGTTTTCTGTTTCTTTTGAATGTTAATTGATATAACTGTTAAATATAAATAAACATAACATACTTGATTTGACACTTGTCACATATCTTTACTTCTGGACAATTTTCTTTTATAAATGTGTATTCTAAGAATGAGAAAAAAATATGTATCTTGTGTAATATCATGTACAAGAAAGAGAATAATAAGTCACGTCTTGCCTCTGAAACAGTCACTCAAAGAGATTAAATGAAATAATCCATATTTAATCATGGGAATGCCACAACCATCAGCAAAACCATCAGTCACCATCAGTGTTTCCCCATGATCTCATACAACTTCACCTGCTTGTCTAAAGTAACAGGCTGCTCTCACACACCTGCTGTACATTAAAACAGACGCTGAAGATTATGAAAGTATTTATTTTGTTTTAGTGCATTTTATTTGTTACTTCAGGTTATTCAATTTTAACCAAAAATCTCCAGTTTAGTTACAGTTGATGATAAAAAAAAAAAAAGTAATTGTTTGCCTCTAGAGCACATGTCGCATAAATGCAAACAGACAGCAGAATTGGAAAAAAAAACATGCTTAATATATAAAGGTGCATTGCTTTTCTGGTGGACGGTAAGAAACCTAATGCTGCGAGGTCAGACGGTTTCCACGACACGTTTGATTGACAGCTGAAAAATAGAGGATCGAGGAGAAGGAAGCGAGGAAAGAGAAATGAGACGGGGCCAGTTTTTCCAGCTGTAACAAGATCTGCTCCACCTAGAACTACTTTTGTCCATTTGTGTGAGATTCTACGTTCAGACTGCAGGGCTTGGTGCTCAATTCGGATTTTTTTGGTGAAATCAGATGTTTTTTGTGAGGTCGTTCACATTTCTATTTAAATGTGACTTGTGTGTGAGCTCCAGTGTGAACTTTAAATGCCCCAAAAGTGTCCCGCATGAGCACTGGAGACACGACGACGTGAGAGAGAGAGAGAGAGAGAGAGATCAGTGTTTAAGGAAGTCGCCTAAACGTGGACGGAAGCACTGAGCACTTGGAGGTTTTAAAGTTCTGGTTCAATCCTCGTTCAGTCCTGGTTTAGACCTCCTGGTTTAGTCTGGTTCAGTCCTGGTTTAGTCCTGGTTTAGTCTGGTTCTGGTTTAGTCCTGGTTTAGTCCTGGTTTAGTTCCTGGTTCAGTCCTCCTGGTTTAGTCCTGGTTTAGTCCTGGTTTAGTCCTGGTTTAGTCCTGGTTTAGTCCTGGTTTAGTCCTGGTTTAGTCCTGGTTCAGTCCTGGTTTAGTCAGTCCTGGTTTAGTCCTGGTTTAGTCCTGGTTTAGTCCTGGTTTAGTCAGTCCTGGTTTCAGTCCTGGTTTAGTCAGTCCTGGTTTAGTCCTGTTCCTGGTTTAGTCCTGGTTTAGTCCTGGTTTAGTCCTGGTTTAGTCCTGGTTTAGTTTAGTCCTGGTTCAGTCCTGGTTTAGTCCTGGTTTAGTCCTGGTTTAGTCCTGGTTCAGTGTGTCTGTGTAAGTCTGTGATTTATATTCTGTAGTTGATTATAACATTAATGTTAATAACATATACACATCATTTTGAGTTAAAAAAAAAAAAAAATATTTTACCAGTTTTGTTTTTTACTCAAAATGATGTGGAATCATGTTATTAACATAAATGTCGTCTATAATCAACTACAGAATATAAATCACAGACTTACACCACATGAACCTGGACTAAACCTGGACTAAACCAGGACTAAACCAGAACTAAACCAGGACTAAACCAGGTCTAAACCAGGTGGACTGAACCAGGACTGAACCAGGACTCAGTTGTTTTCTGTCGTTTAAGGGTTTATATGATGCACATTTTTGAGTTATAATCTTATTTCCTCAACACGAACAGACCTGGAGTTGTGTTTTGTTTCATTCACACAGGTTTTCAAGTTGCCTTTTACCTTTTGTTCAGTAGAAATGGGACATTCCAGTGGACAAACACAAACACAAACACAGTGGAGCACTTCCTGTAGAACCACATGACATTACGAGGTGGAACAGTGTTTTGTGTTTGAGAAGGTTTTGTGTGTTTAACGTTTATGAAACATGTTCGTGACGAGGAAATGTTAACACATTGATCGGAAAATAGAACAATACAGGTTCTTAAAGTCCGTTCATCTTCATGAGAATCATCTGAATCTCACTGATGTGCTTTTTTTGTTTTAGCTTTTTAGCCTCACTGAAACTTCTTCTTCTTCTTCTTCTTCTTGGTAAACCGTAAGATTAATTTTTAATGGTTACATTTGAAAATACTTTCTCAAAACAACAACTTATTATGGAGTAAATCAGTTCAATTGAGGCTCAAAAAATGTATTATTTTTTTTAAAACCCTTATGCTCTCATTGACTTGAAGAATTATTTTTTTCCCTTCCTGCTCTCTTGGGGCGGGTCAATCAGACCCAAAAATTTATTTTCTTGCCTGGCAAGAATTTATCCCAAGATAGCGGGAAGAAAAAATAATATATATATATATTTGGGTCAATGTGACCCCGAGGAGAGCGTAAGGTTAACCTCACACTCTTCTCGGGGTCACATTGACCCAAAGACATTTTTTTTCCTTCCTGCTCTCTTGGGGCGGGTCAATCAGACCCAAAAATTTATTTTCAAATTAATTCTCACCAGGCATGAAAATAATTTTTTGGGTCTGATTGACCCGCCCCAAGAGAGCAGGAAGGAATTTTTAATTTTTTTTTCGCATCAATGAGAGCATGAAGGGTTAAAAAAATTTAAATTTTTTGAGCCTCAATTGAACTGATTTGCTCCATAATAAGTTGTTGTTTTGAGAAAGTATTTTCAAATGTAACCATTAAAAATAAACCAAGAAGAAGAAGAAGAAGTTTCAGTGAGGCTAAAAAATAAAAGCACATCAGTGAGATTCAGATGATTCTCATGAAGATGAACGGACTTTAAGAACCTGTATTGTTCTATTTTCCGATCAATGTGTTAACATTTCCTCGTCACGAACATGTTTCATAAACGTTAAACACACAAAACCTTCTCAAACACAAAACACTGTCCCACCTCGTAATGTCATGTGGTTCTACAGGAAGTGCTCCACTGTGTTTGTGTTTGTGTTTGTGTTTGTCCACTGGAATGTCCCATTTCTACTGAACAAAAGGTAAAAGGCAACTTGAAAACCTGTGCGAATGAAACAAAACACAACTCCAGGTCTGTTCGTGTTGAGGAAATAAGATTATAACTCAAAAATGTGCATCATATCGGCCCTTAAACGACAGAAAACAACTGATTCAACATGTGTGTGGTGTTTGTAATGGCTTTTTGTGAGAGTCAATCTCTGATCTATTGTCACCTTTTGCTTCTTCACCCAGTTTAAATCCCTTGAGCCGCGCAGTCAAAGCATTTGAAAAGTCTTTTATTTGGTTTGATCTCTCACGCCTTTGTTTCTTCCTTTGTCCGGGCAGAATGACGCCGAGGCTCCTTTTGTGGCCCGGGCTTTGCGTCCGAGCCGACGGAACAAAGGACACACAGACAATGTCAGAAGGATGACAAAAGATTAGACCTGCAATCAAAACTAAAAACGAGCTTCATCCGCTTTTGTTTAGCTCTCCGTATATTACCACACTGAAGTACGGATTAAAGATGTTATTTTAATTTAATATGTGAACTAAAAAAATGACCTGGCAACGTCATTGGTAGTAAAGTGTTTTTTGTTGTTTTTGTTTTTTTAATTTATAGGTCATTTAAATCTACTCAGATCAAAATCCGTAAGCAAAGGTGATGGGACTTTTGGATCTTTTATGGGGTGAAACAACATATGGAAATAGTTTGAACTGTAAACGTGAAGAAATAAAAGTTGTGAATTGAATTTGTCACACCAAACTTGAAGGTGCACTGTTCACGAGCTACGTTTAAATGATTTATGTTATTAGGTTCTTTTTTCAGACCAAGAGTTTGTTTTTGTACCTGAAGAACCTAATAATTTAAATTATCGGACGACCAAATGAACCTCGTTGGATTACTACTTTTATATGATGATGGTCTGAACAGAAGACGCAAAAGTGGCGTCGCGTCTTCATTTTTTATTCCGTGTTTAGACGAGTTTTCTGGAGTAAATCTGCTGCATACGGTGACGCAAAAGTGTGTGGAATTGGATTGTGTATGTTTGTACTTAAAGCGACTTTGGACATACAGAAGTTTTCACGCCACACGTTTTCATCAGCTCCTCCTTCCACAAAGTCGTTCCCCACCATCGACCGGTTCTCCAGGTCTCGTCCAGATCCGTCTGACTCGACTGAGACGACCTGCTGCATCCAGAGTTTGACAGAGGTGATTGCAGATCCTTCTCTGTTCACTAATAGTTTCTCTGCAGATTCTCCACATTTGTTGGGAGCCTCCTGGAAGTTTATTAGAGCTGCAGCTTGAAGGTCCGACACATGGAAATGATCCGACATGTTTGTTTCTGTGTACTGTCTGTATGTGACGTAAACGTGTACGCAAAGTGAGCAGATTTGACCAGAGTTTTGCGTCTTGGGCAGTGTAGACGGAAAGGTTGCAGCGGAGTGTATTCAACTTTTCCACTCTGGAGGCTGGTTTCAGGTTGGTTAAACGAAACCACAAGTTTTCTCATATAAACAGACCACTCAGAAGATGCAAAAGTGGCGTCGCGTCTTCATTTTTTATTCCATGTTTAGACGAGTGTTTCCTGGAGTAAATCTGCTGCATACGGTGACGCAAAAGTGTGTGGAATTGGATTGTGTATGTTTGTACTTCAGGCAACTTTGGACATACAGAAGTTTTCACACCACACATTTTCATCAGCTCCTCTTTCCACAAAGTCGTCCCACCATCGACTGTTTTCTCCGGGTCTCGTCCAGATCCGTCTGACTCGACTGAGACGACCTGCTGCATCCAGAGTTTGACAGAGGTGATTGCAGATCCTTCTCTGTTCACTAATAGTTTTTGTTGGGAGCCTCCTATAAGTTTATTTGAAAATCTGACACATGGAAATGATCCCACATGTTTGTTTCTGTGTTCTGTATGTGTGTGACGTAAACGTGTTCACAACCTGAGCAGATCTGACCAGAGTTTTGCGTCTTGGGCAGTGGAGACGGAAACGTTACGGCGGAGCGTATTCAACTTTTCCACTCTGGAGGCTGGTTCCAGGTTGGTTAAACGAAAGGGACTTCCAATAAAATATTTTGACATTTTTACTCACCAGCGTTCTCGTGTAAACAGACGAACAGAGAGAATTTTTGAGCAGTAGAAACACCTTTAGTGAGTTAAGTGGAGATAATATGATTTACTTAGATTCAGGACCACGCCCCGACCGCCCTCTGCTCCTCATCAGTGAACCACAACTCACTTCGACCGCACCTCTAATTTCCCAGACGCCTATTTGTAGCAGCCTTTCCCATCATCCCAGTTTATCTTGGCTATAACTCGACCCCACCCTCCCAACCTCTATCTTGTTTGTCTTTCAGCCACGAGACGCCTACGAGGAGGGTCCCGTCTGACGATTGAGTCCCCACCCTGAGTCTCAACCCAGCCACCTCCGCCCCTCGTACATCGTCGGTAAACTTCGTGTCGTTGTTGGCGCGGTCCTTGCCGGTGAAACGCCAGATAGACGTGTTTAATGTTCGTGCAACGGAACATTGTAGACAAAGCAATAACATCTCTGTGGCGGCGGCGGCAGGTCTTTATCACTTGTGAACTTTGATTAAATGTCTCAGTACTAAAGTTAAAGATTACCTCCGCTCAGTCACTCCTGTATGAGTCAATGGAAATAAAATAATAATAACATAAAACCACATTTTACAAGCAGGAAGAGGCTCTCCTTCAAAATAAGAGTCAGGTTTGGGGAGATGCAAGCCCACTCAGAGTCAGGGCCAGTGTTGGGGAGTAACAGATTACATGTACCGGAGTTATGTAATCAGAGTACAAACTGTATTCAGTTACAGTTACTGTTTCCATGAGGGGTAATTGGATTACAGTTACTTTGTTGAAATAAATGGATTACACGGCGGGATTTCCTGTTTTTACATTTTGGGCTAAACCAGGACTAAACCAGGACTAAAACCAGGACTAAACCAGGACTAAACCAGGACTAAACTAGGACTAAACTCAGACTAAAGTAGGACTAAAACCATGACTAAACAAAGGACTAAACAGGACTAAACAGGACTAAAAGGACTAAAACCAGGACTAAACCAGACTAAAACCAGGACTAAAGCAGGATTAGACCAGGACTAAACCAGGACTAAACCAGGACTAAACTAGGACTAAACTAAGACTAAAGTAGGACTAAAAGCAGGACTAAACCAGGACTAAACCAGAACTAAAACCAGGACTAAAGCAGGATTAAACCAGGACTAAACCAGGACTAAACTAGGACTAAACTAAGACTAAAGTAGGACTAAAAGCAGGACTAAACCAGGACTAAAACCAGGACTAAAGCAGGACTAAAGCAGGACTAAAAGCCAGGACTAAACCAGGACTAAACCAGGACTAAACTAGGACTAAACTCAGACTAAAGTAGGACTAAAACCATGACTAAAACCATGACTAAAGGACTAAAGCAGGACTAAACCAGGACTAAACCAGGACTAAAACCATGACTAAAACCAGCACTAAAACCAGGACTAAAGCAGGACTAAACCAGGACTAAACCAGGACTAAACTAGGACTAAACTAAGACTAAAGTAGGACTAAAACCAGGACTAAAACCATGACTAAAACCAGACTAAAGCAGACTAAAGCAGGACTAAACCAGGACTAAACCAGGACTAAACTAAGACTAAAGTAGGACTAAAAACAGGACTAAACCAGGACTAAACTGTAGTTTTAAAAAGCATGACAATCTCAAGTAATCCAAAGTATTCAGATTACGTTACTCACTTTAAGTAATTTAATGGATTACTTTACAAACTACATTTTGGGCTATGTAATCTGTAATCTGTAGGGGATTACATTTTAAAAGTCACCTTCCCAACACTGGTCAGGACACATGCAGCTAGTGTAAGTCCAGACTTGACCTGCTCCTGAGCCTTCGTCACCTCAAGGCAAGTTTATTTGTTTAGCACAAGTGGCACACAAAGCCATTCAAAGTGATTTACAGAACAAGAAAGACTTTAAAACCACAACACAAACAGCTCCTCATCCTCTCATCGTCCTTTCCCTCTCCTCATCAAGTGGCAAGAATTTCTGCTTGAGTTAAAATGGTAAATGGTTTTTAACAGTGGTGGAAGAACTACTCAGTTTTGTTACTGAAATAAAAGTACAGATACTCGAGTATACTCTAGTTAAAGTACCTGTGTAAAAATCTACTTAAAGAGTATTTTGTGCATATTTTGAGGTTGTATAAGGCTTCAAATGTAGTGATTTTGATCATTTGTGTTAAATTTGATCAACAGAAACTTTTGAATCAGTTGTTTTTTTCTGGCTGTTTTTATTTGTATTTATATATTTTTGTTTGTCTGATGTAGCTGAAACTTCTAAACGTTTTTCAAAATAAACCCTCAGCCTTTTCAGCAGGTCTAAAACAACAATAAAAAGGCCTTTTCTTTTCCACCTTCGAGACACTCTAAAGGGCCGTTCACACCAAGGCGTCAAAGCTTCCAGTTTCAGTGAGTGTGTTTACATGCACATCAATAACCCGGTTATGATCGGGTTTTTTGAGTATCCCGGTTTCTTGATGGTGCATGTAAACGCAGTAACCCGGTTTCAGTAACCCGGTTATTAGAAACCGGGTTACTGTAGCTGGTTTATTCCGATAGTAACCAGGATACTTGTGGCATGTAAACGCAGTATCCCGGTTACTGCAACATAAAGTTGAGTCGCATGCGTCCAAAAGACACTTTCCAGCCTTTCACCACAACAGTAGTGACATAAATAAATTGACCAACATAAATAAAGTGACCAAACGAGTGAAATGACTGTAAAATAAGAGCTGCGCTAAACCTGCACACGACAATCTGCACTCTGCACTCGTGTGACGCTGAAAAGCTAAAACATGAACTATCTCCTATACAACACACACACAGAAAGACACTCACCATCATCAGCACCTCTTCTGTCACAGAAATAACACACATAATCCACAGAGTCGTGTCATTTAGTCCAAAAGAAACTGATCACATCAGCGGCGCAAGGAGCGAGTTGTTTTTATCACCGCTAACAGTTTATGCTAATTAGCCAAACGGTCTTAAATTTTCGTTTCTGTAAAACGTAAACAAATGTGATCAGAGCTGAATTATCTGATCAAACGGGGCTGATGTGTCTATAGTGTTTATGGTTTATATGTTGTAAAGTTGAGTTTATTTATGCAGAAGATTTTAATGAAGAATCTGCACAGTGGATTGTGGGAGATCTCGTAGCTCCTTAGCTTCTTATGCTAAAGGAGCTCACGGTTTGTATTTTTTTCCTGGTTTATGAAATTGATTTAAGTTAATTTTTTGCGCCTGCGCATTTGTAAGATTATGTCAAGAAACCGGGATACTCCATTTGATCATGTACACGCGGATATGAGTGTCCCGGTTTCTCAGTGCTCATGTAAACACAGTAACACGAATACTGACAGAACCGGGATATGGCTCATAACCGGGTTATTGATGTGCATGTAAACGCACTCAATGTAAAGTCGATGTGGACGCGCGACTAGAGCGTCCTGCGTTTTTTGCGGCGCGAATCTGGCGTCGACGTGGCCCGTCTTGAGCGTTTTCGCGTCGACGCTCTAGACGCACGTCCAAGGCGTCGGCGTCAAGAAGTTGAAAATGTTGAACTTTTCACGTCAGACGCGCCGTGTCGACCAATCAGGGACGAGTATCCAGAGACGCAGCGACGTTATTATCAGGAAGAAAAACCCGAGAACCAGAACGAGAAACACAAACATGAGCAGAGAATAAATATCTACACCACAATCACCGAGCCGATCACGAGGACTACACCAGGACCGGACCAGGACTAAACCAGGACTAGACCAGGACTAAACAAGGACTAGACCAGGACTAAACAAGGACTAGACCGAGACTAGACCAGACTAAACCAGGACTAGACCAGGACTAAACAAGGACTAGACCAGACTAGACAAGACTAGACCGAGACTAGACCAGGACTAAACAAGGACTAGACCGAGACTAGACCGAGACTAGACCAGGACTAAACCAGGACTAGACCGAGACTAGACCGAGACTAGACCAGGACTAAACCAGGACTAGACCGAGACTAGACCGAGACTAGACCAGGACTAAACCAGGACTAGACCGAGACTAGACCGAGACTAGACCGAGACTAGACCAGGACTAAACAAGGACTAGACCGAGACTAGACCGAGACTAGACCAGGACTAACCAGGACTAGACCGGAGACTAGACCAGGACTAAACAGACTAGACTAGACCGACTAGACTAGACAGACTAGACGACTAAACCAGGACTAGACCAGGACTAGACCGGACCAGACCAGTATTAGACCAGGACTAGACCGGGACCAGACCAGTATTAGACCAGGACTAGACCGGGACTAGACCAGGACTAAACCAGGACTAGACCGAGACTAGACCGAGACTAGACCAGGACTAAACCAGGACTAGACCGAGACTAGACCGAGACTAGACCAGGACTAAACCAGGACTAGACCGGGGCTAAACAAGGACTAGACCGGGACCAGACCAGTATTAGACCAGGACTAGACCGGGACCAGACCGGTATTAGACCAGGACTAGACCGGGACCAGACCAGTATTAGACCAGGACTAGACCGGGACCAGACCAGTATTAGACCAGGACTAGACCGGGACCAGACCAGTATTAGACCAGGACTAGACCGGGACTAAACCAGGACTGATCCAGTGTCATTAGTGGAGTATAAATATAAACTCGCTCCAGTCGTCGACTCGATTTCCTCCGCTGATGTTTTATGTCATAAAAACACTCAAGTCTCTCAGTCTGGTCTGACATTGTTTCGGGAAAAGAGCAGGACCGGGTTCTTGTTTCCAGGGCAACAGACGCGCATCAAGTATTTTTCTCTCGTTCGTTCACGGCGTCAAAGACACGAGCGTCGGGGGCGTCTGAACTCAAATGCAAAGGCTCCAAATAGAAGCGTCAAGGTGTTTTTTGACGCTTTGGTGTGAACGGCCCTTAAACCATGAACCACTCACACATTCACACACCAGTGGACGCAGACACTGGGGGGAGGTGGGTTAAGTGTCTTGCCCAAGGACACAACATCTGTGGGAGCTGGAATCGCACCGCCAACCTGTGTGTCGTTGGATCAGACCACTCAACCCCTGATGTTTACGTCGAGATTCCAAGATTCAAATTATTCCTTTCCGAGAACCTTTCTGGCATCATACTTTTACTCCTACTTGAGTAAAATTTTATTGGATTGTATTTATTTATTTTATTGGAAAAACTATATATCTAAGTAAATTAAAATGACTTAAATTGAGAACATTTATCTTTATTTGAGTCGATTCAACTTGACAAGTAAAATGATCTGCCAATGGAGTAAGTGTGTTTTTCTTAATTCAAGCAACATTCGATTTTGTTTCTTATTTTAAGTGCAAAAAGTTTTTATTTTTTTTCTTATTTTAAGTACAAAAAGTCTCATTCCATTGTCAGATAATTTTATCTTTCCAGTGAAATTTACTCAACTCATGATCAAACTTTCTTAATTCATGTCATCTTAACTTGACTAGATTTTGTCTTTTGCCGCGTTCTCTTACTTCAGTAAAAGTTTTCTTAAATCTAAAGTGACAAAAACTTTATGTGAGCTGTGGTCCAAGACAAGAAAAATATCTGATGAAGGCTTTTTTTTGCCGAAACGTTATTTTGTTCATAGAAAAGTATTTGGACATTGGCCAGCCGAGTTGTGCTATGCAGTTTTTTCACCCTGATCTGGCTGCTCCTTGCATTTGCTCCTCTGCAGGAATCTTGGTGTGCGTTTTCTGTTTCTTTTGAAAAACTTTATGTGGACAATATTAAATGATTTGAACATTTATGTTTCAAATCATTTAATATTGCCCATGTAACGGAGTTAAAAATGCACATTTTTTTTGTTTGTATTTCATGTTTATTTGTAGTTTATGTGAATTTTATCGTTTTAACGTTTTATTTTGAAAACCCGGAAGTCCGCACTGCTCCCCTGTGTATTTTATTTTGGTAGTTTGGCTTCCCCTCTCAGTGGCTCGTTGGAAACTGCAGAGGGTGAGTTCTGTCCAAGTATGAAAGAATATATTTCACAAAATCAGCGCACGTTCAGCAAAAATACAAGAACACATTGACAAGACAACTTCTTTTACGTGTAATGAATGTTTTGTGGTGTACTGATTTTGAGTTTTATATATTTTATTTGTATTGTAAAGAAGAGAAAAAAAATTAGCTTAATGTCATAGCCTAGTGCTGAGTGCCGCGAAAATGTACAGCCGTCTCACGATGCTGTTTTCATGTTGCAGAGGGGAGCCAGTGCTGACACCAGAGACATATTAATTGGTTATTTATATGTCACAGAGGGAATAAAGCGAACTGACTCCACACTGTGTCCTGTCTCCTTTATACGGCCTGACGAAGGATCAACAACCGTTACACCCACATAAAGTTTTTGTATCTTTTTTTGTATCTATCAAAAAAATACCTACACTACCGATCAAAAGTTTTAGAACAACACACTTTTTCCATTTTTTTTTTTACTGTTTACTCTTTACCAAAACATATTCTAAAGTTTTGATTGATGTGTGTGTCCTAGAGGTGAGATCGGGCCTAAAAAATCCAGCCCGACCCGACCCGGCCCGCGGGTATTAAAACCCGACCCGGCCCGAGCCCGACCAATTAACTTGATTTGCAGGCCCGAGCCCGAAGCAAACCCGAAATGTCATATTTTATTTGTGAGGAGAAGTGCTCAGCGTCGAGGTGCCAGTCTTTTTGTTCTCGTATGAAAGCAAAGCGCCACATTGACGACATTCAGCGAAGCCAACGCAAGTTTCTGTAGCATTTTCAACAATCAATTTGAAGCTTTTCCACACCTCACTCTTACCGGTGCGTGTTTGTCTTTTCAGTTCTCCTGCCTTTAGTTTAAACTTCTTGCTCCTCCATATTGGGAACACCAGGTCAAAATAGATGCAGACTTGCGGAGGGGAAGATTATTAAATGAGCTCTGGCTCTGCGGATCCTGTTTAGTAGTTAAATAGCAATTACATTACATTACTTCTCTATTTTATCCATATTATTTATTTTATAACAAGTATTCCTTAGTTTTAGTATCCACACATCGTTTTAGCAGACATTTTATAAACATATATTTATTTGAAGCCCGAGCCCGACCCGACCCGAAGTAATGATTGACATTTTAGACCCGACCCGACCCGAATTTCGGGTCGGGTCGGGTCGGGTCGGGCTTGGGCTCGGTCTTAAGATCTTACCTCTAGTGTGTCCACCTTTGGCAGCCATATATTCTGTGTTGTCAACGATTCCCGAGATCGAGGATTTAAAGCCGGAACAAAGAGAATGTTTGGTGAACTTGATCAAGGGGAAAGACGTTAATGTCCTTCTTCCTACGGGATTTTGAAAAGTTTAATATACCAGTTATCCTCGTTATATACATCACGACCAAACAACAGCGATTGGTTAAATAAAAAAAGTACTCGCCTAGATTTAGTTTTTTGCAGTGTATATATCAATACATTTATTTTTACTTGTACATACATTTATATAATTTATCTGACATCAGTCTCTTGATGCTACTTATTTAGAATTTATTATTATTTATTGTTTCTCTTTGTTATTATCATATTATATTGTGATGTGTGAGTGTCTGTGTCCCAATAAACGTAATAAAGTAATGACATATCCACAGTGTTGGGAAGGTGACTTTTAAAATGTAATCCCCTACAGATTACAGATTACATATCCCAAAATGTAGTTTGTAACAGAATCCATTAAATTACTTAAAGTGAGTGATGTAATCTGAATACTTTGGATTACTTGATTTGCTGTAGAGAAGCAAAGACGAGGAAATCTTCACGTAAGAAGTTTTGTCTGATAAAAGAAAATAAAAAGGCCAGACTTTACTGAACCAAATTAAAAATATTATTGATAGAAGAAGAAGAGGAGACACGGTTTAGTCCTGTTAAATCCTGTTTCAGTCCTGGTTTAGACCGGTTTAGTCCTGGTTTAGACCCGGTTTAGTCCTGGTTTAGACCTGGTTTAGTCCTGGTTTAGTCCTGGTTTAGACCTGGTTTAGACCCAGGTTTAGTCCTGGTTTAGTCCTGGTTTAGTCCTGGTTTAGACCTGGTTTAGACCTGGTTTAGTCCTGGTTTAGTCCTGGTTTAGACCTGTTTAGTCCTGGTTTAGTCCTGGTTTAGTCCTGGTTTAGACCTGGTTTAGTCCTGGTTTAGTCCTGGTTTAGACCTGGTTTAGACCCTGGTTTAGACCTGGTTTAGTCCTGGTTTAGTCCTGTTTAGACCCTGGTTTAGTCCTGGTTTAGTCCTGGTTTAGACCTGGTTTAGACCTGTTTAGTCCTGGTTTAGACCTGGTTTAGACCTGGTTTAGACCTGGTTTAGTCCTGGTTTAGTCCTGGTTTAGACCTTTAGTCCTGGTTTAGACCGGTTTAGGTTTAGTCCTGGTTTAGTCCGGTTTAGACCTGGTTTAGTCCTGGTTTAGTCCTGGTTTACCTGGTTTAGACCTGGTTTAGACCTGGTTTAGTCCTGGTTTAGTCCTGGTTTAGACCTGGTTTAGTCCTGGTTTAGACCCGGTTTAGTCCTGGTTTAGTCCTGGTTTAGACCTGGTTTAGTCCTGTTTAGTTTAGTCCTGGTTTAGACCTGGTTTAGACCTGGTTTAGTCCTGGTTTAGTCCTGGTTTAGTCCTGGTTTAGACCTGGTTTAGACCTGGTTTAGTCCTGGTTTAGTCCCTGGTTTAGACCTGGTTTAGACCTGGTTAGTCCTGGTTTTAGACCTGGTTTAGACCTGTCCTGGTTTAGACCTGGTTTAGACCTGGTTTAGTCCTGGTTTAGTCTGGTTTAGACCTGGTTTAGACCCAGTTTAGTCCTGGTTTAGACCTGGGTTTAGACCTGGTTTAGTCCTGGTTTAGCCCAAAATGTGAAAACAGGAAAATACCAAAGTGTAATCCATTTTAGTTCAACAAAGTAACTGTAATCCAATTACCACTCACTGAAACAGTAACTGTAACTGAATACAGTTACTCATCATTTGTACTCTGATTATGTAACTCCAGTACATGTAATCTGTTACTCCCCAACACTGCATATCCATAGAAACAAGACATAAAATGCATTCTTCTTCTTATTATTATTATTATTATTCTTATTGTGACATGTGCAGGTTTGTCTTCCTCCGCCTGCTCTTCTCCGTTTCCCACAGCGGTTGCTCGGTTCTTTTGATTTGAATGTTGTTTCTTGATGTGGCCGTTTGTCATCACACAGGCGTGTCGACGTGTGCGCGGGCAGGTTCTGTCTCATCACTTTATCCTCTCCTCGTGTGACGCCAGAGCAGCGAAAGAAAACAAACACAACAACAACAAAAAAACAAAAAAAACACACAATGCCGCAACAACGGAAGGATTAGGCCGAAAATCCCCAGCGCAGAAATCCAAACATACAACCTTCCCGGATCTTTCTCCACAGATCTGACCTGTAACATGGCCTAGTTTGGTCTCCGAGAAAGGTTGAAAAAGAATAAAAGAAACAGAGGACAGAGAAGAGGCGGGTTTAACAGTGGAGGAAGATCTTCAAGAGATGTATAATTCATATTTTTACACTATTAAACTATTAAATCTTATGTTGTTTTTATTTGACAGTTACATAGAACAAAAATTAAAAAACAAAAAAAATTCAACTAAATGAATAAAAAAGATTCAAAAAAATTTAAAATTACTGATATCAAACAAAAAGATTAACTCAGTTGCTTCTATTTCATACGTAATCTAACACTGCTAAAATTCATGAACATGATTACGCATTGAAATTTTCTCCTCATGTGTCCGAACAAAGCGAGTGGGAAAACTAAGGTCCTTGAAAAAATGGCACCACTGTGAAATTTACAAAGAAACATCAACTCTTTAAACTTTTGAAAATTTTATCAATTTTAACAATCTTAAATTATTTTTTAAGTGTCTTGATACACTTTATTTGAACCATTTTTGAATACTAGTGGTAATTCTGTGGATCTATCTTTATCTTTCATCTGTTCTCTTTTCTATATCTCTATCAATTATCTCAAAACTGCATCCACTAAAATCTACTGTATATATAAATCAAATCTTATGTGTCTCTCTCTGTTCTGTTTTTATGCGTCTAGTCTTTTATCCAGCTCTCTTGTGCTAAACACTTTCTGGCTTTATATCTGTCTCTCTCTATCTCTCTCAGTCTCTGTCTCGACCTACCCCATCTCTCTTTCTATCTCTATATCAATCTCTCAATCTCTCTCTTTATCTCTATCTCTGTATTTCTATCTCTATCGTCTTGACATCTCTCTCTCCCTCTCTTTATCAGTCTCTCTATATCTACATCTATCTCTCTATCTCAAGATCTATCTCTCTATATTTCTATCAATATATATCTCTAAATCTATCTCTCAATCTCATCTCATCTCCTATTCTATCTATCTATCTATCTATCTCTATCTCTATTTCTATCTATCTATATCTATCTCTCTTATCTATCTATCTATCTGTCTCTCTATCTACCTCAGTATCTATCTCTCTATCACTCTAGCTATCGCTCTATCTCTCTATCTCTCTATCTATCCCTGTGTATCTCTCTATCTTGATATCTATCTTTCTATATCTCTCAATCACTCTATCTCTATCTTTCTGTCTCTATATCAGTCTCTCTGGTCTCTCTATCTATCTCTTTATCTCTACATCTCTCTATCACTCTATCTCTCTCCTTACCTCTACTGTAAATCTATCTCTCTATCTCGATACCTCTCTGTCTCTCTCTCTATTTCTCTATCTATCTATCTCTCTCTCTATTTCGATACCTATGTCTCAATCTCTATATCTATCTCTCTATCACTCTATCTATCTATCCCTGTCTATCTCTCTATCTTGATATCTATCTGTCTATCTTTCTGTCTCTCTATCACTCTCTATATCTATCTCTCTATTTCTATATCTCTTTCTATCTCTATATCTGTCCCTATTGCAATATCTATCTCTTTATCACTCTATCTGTCTCTCTATCTCTAAATCTATCTCTCTATTTCTTTATCTATCCCTCTATCTATCAATATCTATCTCTGTCTCTATGTCTATCTAGTTCTATCTATCTCTCTATCTGTCTCTCTATCGTTCTATCAATATCTATCTCTAAATCTATCTCTCTATCACTCTATCTATCTCGATATCTCTCTATCTCAATCTATCTCTATATCTCTCTCCCTCTCTCTCTCTCTTTCTATCTATCTCTCTTTCTCTATCTCTCTCTCTGTTTTGATATTTACATCTCTCTATCTCACTATCTATCTCTCTATTGTTCTATATCAGGGGAGTCAAACTCATTTGACTTTGATCCCAAAGTGTCCGGATCAGAAAACTCATGTCATATAAACCCCAAAAATAACAATAAGTTCAAATATTTGTGCAGAGAAACACAAATCTATTACAGAAATCTTTTTTAATAAATGAACTGTTTCTTTTACAATATATTATAATATTATGAACAACCTGAAACTTTAAGAAAAATGTAATTTCAACACAAAGTTTTAACATGAACTTGTATCCAAAACAGGAATAAGTCATTTTTGTTGTAAAATCCTGCACTCGGCTCCACTTTTCTCATGTTGGACATTTTTCTGATGAGGGTGTCACGGTCAACAGTCAAAACGATCGTCCTTTAAGAGCGTTTGGAAAGAGACAAGTCTTCATTTGTGCTGCTCTGGTGGGAGGGGCCACGTACAGAGACGCTGGAGACGCTGCTGTGATAAACACCACAGAAAATTAACACCATTTTAATAGAAAATATAATTAAAATATTTTAGTAGAAAATCAGCCGAGGGCCAGATTAAAGTTCTTGGAGGGCCGGATCTGGCCCCTGGGCCGTATGTTTGACACCTGTGCTCTATATCTATCTATCTATACTTCACTCTATCTCTATTTCTTTATTTCGCTATCTCTCTATTTCTATTTCTAACTCTCTATCTGTCTGTCTATCTCGATGTCTATCTCAGTCTCTATCTCTTTATCTGTCTCTATATTTCTATCTCTAAATCTATATCTCAATATCTATCTCTCTATCACTCTATCTATCTCTATCTCTGTCAGAATAATTTTATTATCCCATATTTGCTAAATACTTGTGTGATATTCTAGACCTATGAGTTAACCATTTATGTACTACAATTCTTTGATTTATAATGTACCAATCACTTGTATGAAAATGAATAACCTCTGTGTGTTTGACAACTGTGTGCAGTGTCCTGTCGCTCTAGTGAACCTCCAGATGATTCCTCACATGAAGCCAACTCCCACTGTCACACATGAAGAGTTATGATGGTGTCTGACCTAAGGCACCTCCTGATTGTTAATCATGTTTTATGTGTTTGTACTATGCTTAGCTGCATCAGTTTCTTATTATGTCTTTGCTGTTTCCCCTTCCCCTTGAGAATTATCATTCTGTAACTAGGGCCTCCTAATGAAATAAAAAGAGGAGAACAGCCTTGAGGCATCAGAATGTTATTTAAAATGTATAGATCAAAATGAAATATTGACTAAACCAATATCTTGGAAGTTAATATACAATCTACCACTTTTTTTTTTTTTTTTTTTTTTTTTATACTGATACCTGATACCAGTATCGTATTGGTGCATCCCTAAAAATGTGTTTATAAAAGCAAAGGGTATTTTAAAATCTAAAACAAGTTTTGAATTATTTTTTTGTTATTTTTGTTTACTATATTCCATACATATATTCTTTCAGTGATTATCTACAATGTAAATAATAAGGAAAATAAAGAACATAAAAAAATAAACATGAAAATATGAAACATGAAAAAAAAAAAAGAGTTATGATGGTGTCTGACCTAAGGCACCTCCTGATTGTTAATCATGTTTTATGTGTTTGTACTATGCATAGCTGCATCAGTTTCTTATTATGTCTTTGCTGTTTCCCCTTCCCCTTGAGAATTATCATTCTGTAACTAGGGCCTCCTAATGAAATAAAAAGAGGAGAACAGCCTTGAGTCATCAGAACGTGTGGAGACTGTTGGCCTGATGCCCACTCTCTGCCCGTTCTCCTCATGAGTAAAACTGAATTAATCTCTTGTCTTTCTTCTTGTTTACAATGTTTAGATAAACCTAACAATCTCTCTATGTCTCAGTCTCAATATCTATCTATCTATCTATCTATCTCTATCTATCTCAATATCTATCTCTTCCTTTATCTCTATGTCTATCTCTCTATCATCTCTCTCTCTATCTATCTTCTGTCTCTGTATCTCTATCGATTTCTCTAGCTCCGTATCCATCTCTCTATCTCAATATCTACCTCTCTCTCTCTCTGTCTTTACGTCTCTCTCTTTTCTGATTGTGCTCTTTCGTGATGTATCATCTCCGTCTCTTTCATATCTCGTCTTCCGTCGGCACAAAAGCTTTTCTCCTCCTCGCCGTTGTCTGATTTCACGTCTGTTTCGTCTCTCACGGGTCCGAGGCGTGTCCACCGTCCCCGGAGACGAGTGCGTCAGCAGCTCCCGTCTCATCACTTCATCCTCTCCACGTGTGACGCCCGACCCAGCGAAAGAAAACAACCACAACAACAACAAAAAAACACAACACGCAGCATCACAAGCCTTTGTTTTAACTAAGGATTAAGCCGATCTATTTCAGACAAGAGCCATTGTTGCTCCTGACACGAGACACTCCCTCAGATACAACCGTCATTTAGGCGCTGAAATTAATCCTGGATAAATAACGAGCCCTTCACAAAATACAACAAAAAATATCTTTGCTTGAAAAATATTTGTACTCCTTGAGAAAATGGTTCACACTGTTTTTACAAAAAGTCACTCCAGAGTTTAAATCGCACCAGACAAAAAATGTGTAATGAAGAAGAAAAAAACATATATAAGTTGCACTTTTTGGGGGAAATGTATTTTATAAAATCAGAGACCAGGAACTGACATTTCCTGTTGAAAGTCAAGTTGTAGTAAAAACAATAGAAGAGAAAACAACACATATACTGTATATGAACAGTTCTGCAGATAAACTATAACATAAAAATCCAAGTGTCGTTCGTTCATTCGTTTTTCAATATAAAACCAAAAATAAGAAAACAAAAAACAACAGTTTTCTTCATTATTTGTCTCCAAAACCAAATGAAAAAATGGATAATGATTTGTTTTTTCAGTTTTTGATTTTTGACTTCGTGACTGTGATGCCGGACTTTTGCACTGCATAGGACCTGAACCAGGACTGATCCAGGTCCGGGACCAGACTGGGACCAGAGCAGGACTGACACCAGACTGAGACCGAGACTAAGATCAGAACTGAAACCGGGACCAAGCCGAGACTGAGACCAGACCGGGACCAGAGCGGGACTGAGACCGAGCCCAGACCGGGACTGAGACCGAGACCAGGCCGGGACCAGAGCGGGACCAGACTGAGACCAGGACTGAGACCGAGACCAGGCCGGGACCAGACCAGAGGCTCAGAGCCCACGGCAGGGCCGGAGCTCGAAGCTGAGGCTCGGACCCCGCGGAGGCTCGGAGTCAAAGCTCGGTGTCCACTCTGGTCGCGGTCTGGTCCCGGACCTGGATCAGTCCTGGTTCAGTCTGTATGCGGTGCAAAAGTCCGACATCGCAGTCACAGAAGTCACGTAAATGGGAAACGGCCGTTATCTGTTTTTGTCCAGTCTTCACTTAAACATAAAATCGAAAAATGAAAAAAATGAATCAATATCTGTTTTTTCATTTTGGTTTTGGAGACAAATAATGAAGAAAACTGTTGTTTTTTCGTTTTCTTATTTTTGGTTTTACATTGAAAAACAAATGAACGAATGATACATGGATTCATAACCAAACTCTCCATCTCACTCCAAATCACTAAATCCATTCAGTTCTTCATCCTCGGCGTCACTTCTGAACAACTCGGCCTCGACCTCCGGAGGTAAACAGAGCGACGCAAACTCTTCTGTGTCGCTGTCGTCAGACTCAGCGTCAGTTCCAGTTAGAATTATTCGGGTCTTTCTGAATCCCGACAGGATGGTTTCGGTGTCACTGAAGTCCAGACTTTGTCCATCATCCAGTGACTCCAGGAAAGTTTCATGGTGCATCCTCCCGGTGTCACAAGTTTCTCTCTCACTCCAAACTTTCTTTCTGCTGCTCGATTTCCGTTTTCAGCTGCAGATTTCACCACTTGCAGTTTGTAATCTGCAAAATCTGATTTTGTTTTTGGGGCATTTGTGTTCAGTCTTCTCAGTCGTCTTTATAAGTTTGTTTAAATGTTAAGATAAGATAAGATAAGATAAGATAAGATAATCCTTTATTGTCTCCCATGGGAGAAATTTGTCTTGGGACAGGGGGTAACATGTTTTATCAAAAAACAGGACAACACAACACAAAGCAGCACATAAACAAACACCATAAAACAAAGTAAATATGAGACCGAGTCTGACCACGAGTGATGCACCAACACGACCCTTAAATTATCCTTAACAGGCAAACCCTTGCATTCTTCTGTTCTATTAATTATTGCACATTCCCTAAGCCTATGTGCAGTTTTAGTTATAATTATTGCACATTCCTCCCCTAAGCCTATGTGCAGTTTTGATTGCACATTCCCTAAGCCTATGTGCAGTTTTAGTTATAATTATTGCACATTCCCTTAGCCTGCAGATTTAATTATTGCACATTCCTTAAGCCTATGTGTAGCTTTAATTGCACATTCCCTACACCTATGTGCAGTTTTGATTGCACAATCCCTAAGCCTTTTATAATTATTTATTAATTATATATTATGTTCAATTGTTCAGTGGTGCAGAAGTAACAGTGCGATCGACTGACATGATACAGACAGGACAGAGGCTCTTTCTGCAGGAGACATGCGCAGTAGAGCCAAGTGACAGTGGTACAGGAGGAACAGGAGCAGCAGATACTCACACACAAGACTAGAACCTCTCCACACTTCACTCAAACACTTTAATATATAAGTCACACTGGAGTATAAGTCACAGGAAACACACAAACCATGAAAAAAGTGTGATTTACAGTCCGAAAAATACGGTAAGTGACAGTTTTTCTCCATTGTTTTGGCTCATTTCTTGAAACAGAAATGACATTCTCAAAACAACATGGACAAATCTCCAAACCACCTTTCAGTCGTTCACAACAGAATCACATTTCTCACTGATGACATGTCGTAGTGCGTCTCTGTACAAGTCGCTGACAGTTTACACAATGAGCCATGTTTAGCTCTTTTTCCAAATAAATCGATCTTGCTGATCTAAACTGATGAGTTGATTCTCAGTCTGATGGTTTTTCTCTCCAAAACATGTCAACATCATTTCATTGTCTGACTCATCATCTGCACAATCTTCTGTCAAAATTAGTCAAGAACATGACACCATGAACAACATAAATGAATTTTTTTGGGACATTTGATGAATTCATTACATTAATCGTCAGTCAGGTGAAATTAGAACTTCCTCTCACACTATGTGATCGTGTGGGACAGTGTGAATTTCCACTGTGGCTCATCAGGGTCTGGTTCACTTCCATCTAAAGATGCTCATGGAGCCACTACCACTGCACTCTCCTTTCCTCAGTCTGATTCAGGAGTTTTTTGGGGTTTTTTTTCTGCTGGGAGGTGGAGAGTTTATAAACATCGGGCTCCAGCCTATTTCTTCCTTTGCTGCATCACAGAAGAAAATATCTACTAAGATGTGGACGAAAATCTATGGCCCAACAGAGAGCAGAGCGTGGACGTCCAGGAGGAGGAGGACGGTGACCAGGAGAGGAAGGGTGACGACTGCAACCAGTGAAAGTTACTGTAGAAACTTTATTTATTTTTTGCCACTTTATTTTACATTTTGCACTGTTGGGATCCGGAAGAAATCCTGGATTCTGGATCATTTGAAATTTTAATTGTTTGGGGCCAAGAATTTTGTTTCTCATATGGTTATTATTGATGTGTTTATATTTTATCTGTACCTTTCTGGCACGTCTCTGACTAGTTTTATTTATACTACATATTTGTATATTTGTGTTTATATTTAGTACACGTACAGAATACTGTTTACATTTTCTTTTTATTTGCTCTAATGTATGAAAGTGACTGTTTCAAGAAATGAGCCAAACCAACGGAGAAAAACTGTAAGTCCACGCACTGAAGCACAAAAGATTTTCTTAGCTGTCCGTGCAATCACGGATTTCAAGTTTGTTTAGCATATTTCCATATTTCCATGTCCAATTCATCTCATTTTACAAGAGCCAAGAGTCCCGAGTCCTCACAGATACAAAGAGTAAAGAAGTTAGAGACTTTTAAAACAGAACTGACTTGGAAATACAAACTCTTACTGTTCATAAATGTTCTGTAACAAGCTGCTGCAGTCTTTAAGAATAATAATACTCATTTTCTTCATGTGGTGTGTGTCTGGATGAGTCTGTCATGTAGGAACAGCACAACCTGAACCAGATCAGTCTGTTTTCTTTACGGTTGAAACCACAGCAACGGGATCCACCTTATGTAACCTGGATTTGGTCCAATAAATAAAATCTGATTCATCCGACTGAGATCACAACAAACCTGATTTTCGCTCCGGGCTTTTACACCAGACGACCTGATGTGCAGCCGACTGTAACCACAAACCAAACGATGCGAGGTTTTTTCAGATGAATGGAAGGAGCCGCCCAGAGACCAGTGTCCTGTAGTTGTCTTGTCCCTGCATGAAAGTGTGTGCACATGAGTTTGGAAACAACATGTGAAATCTAAAAAAAGTATAAAAGTACACTGAAGCTGTAAATGGAGAACTTCTTTAAGTGCTTGTTTCCATGGAGCTGTTCTTTATTTGAAAAGAATGCACGATTTTGTTTTGATGTACTGAAATAAACTTTACAAGGATAAGAAAGGCCTTGGGGCAGGGCTGGGCGATATGGATCAAAAAATATATCTCGATATATGTTCAAGAAAAAATAACCCCCTAAAACTGAAAACTGCAAAAACAAATCTGCCAATTCCACAAGGTCTTTTTTTAAATTTGTTTTATTGAAGTGTAAGAGGTCAACAGTTCATACAGGAACATTTAAGATTACAAAAACACTAATTACATAAATAATAATTTAACTGTAAAAATAAAAGAAATAATACATGTTTCCTTCTTTTCATTCATAAATAAAACAACTCAACACAAGCTCATCTTTGCATTAACTCTGTTATCCAGAACCAGAACCAGAACCATGAGCTCCTTTAGCAGAAGAAGCTCAGGATGTTCCTTATTTTAACAGATCCATGTTCCAGCAGTGAGGAGCTCTGAGGTTTAATCCCACAATCCACTGCAGATCAAACCCAACGTTTCCAAACACTTTTGTACAAGTGACACTGCAGCAGATTATTCATTAAAATCTTCTGCATAAAGAGACTTTACATTACTAAACTTTACAATATATAAAACATAACGACTCTAGAGCCACATCAGCCCGTTTGAGATAATAATGTGTTTAATTTAGTTCTGCGCACGTGTGTTTACATTTTACAGAAAGAAACTTAAGCACATGACTCATTTGCATAAACAGCACTTCTCACGCAGCTCAGCTTGTTTAGCTTCTTTCGGGCTAAAAGACACGACTCGGTGGAATATGAGGATGTGCTGCTGATGGTTTTGTCTGTAAATGGTGCAAAAGGTTCGTGGTGCTTGAAGTTTTTCACTGGCACCAACTTTCGGCGTTCAGGGTGACAATGAGGAGAGAATGAGACACGAGCGAACAAAATGAGGGAGGCGGAGGCGACGAGAGAGAAGGTAAACAAGCGAAGCAGTGAAATCAAAATTTAATATAAGCATTATATCGATATATACGATATGTCAGAATTCATATCGAGTTTAAAAACTATCTCAATATATTTCAAATATCGATATATCCCCACCACTACCTTGAGGTCCCATGAGTGGAGCTGAAGTGAAGTGTCTGGGCAGAGGGAAGTCTGGGAGTCCCTGCTCAGTCTGCTGCCGCTGCGACTCGACCCCGGAGAAGAGGAAGAATCTGGATGGACATTTAATGCATCACTGCTGAACTATCTAAATCTAAAGCAACACAGCCATGGCACAGGTTGGTGCACTCTTTGGTCGCCCCAGGGCAGCTGTGGCTACAAGTTTACCGCTGCCAACTAATGGGTGAATTAATAATCCAGTGTAAACTCTATATGAATCCACTGCATTTCTATTATTGACATTTCTATGTAGACGAGCAGATCTCCATCATTTTTAAATACATGTAAGATATAAAACATAAAACAATTTACGTTCATTGTTTCTGTGCACATCTGTCACATTTGTATTTATATCGAAGGACAGTCCCTTGAAGTGCAACATCTCGTTTGCAACTCAATAAACGAACAAGAGCAATTACAGAAAAAAGAAGACAAAAAAACTAAAAGCACAACAAACATGTACACGACACAATACAACGTCATAAGATTATACGACTCTGACTTTATCTTCCCCAAACTTCTGATGATAAATAATGAACACGAGGCTGAAAATAACAAACTCACACACACCAGGAAGAAAATAAAAACTAAATGTCATAGTTTTCAGAGGCAGAAGGGAGTTTGTAGATACTAAATGATAAGGTCTGTGTAGAATATCCACTGAACTCACACTACAGAGTATCCACATACTACAGAGTATCCACATACTACAGAGTATCCACATACTACAGAGTATCCACATACTACAGAGTAGAGTATCCACATACTACAGAGTACCACAGAGTATCCACATACTACAGAGTATCCACATACTACAGAGTATCTACACAGAGTATCCACATACTACAGAGTAAACACATACTACAGAGTATCCACATACTACAGAGTATCCACATACTACAGAGTATCCACATACTACAGAGTATCCACATACTACAGAGTATCCACATACTACAGAGTATCCACATACTACAGAGTATCCACATACTACAGAGTATCCACATACTACAGAGTATCCACATACTACAGAGTATCCTCACACTACAGAGTATCCACATACTACAGAGTATCCACATACTACAGAGTATCCACATACTACAGAGTATCCACATACTACAGAGTAAACACATACTACAGAGTATCCACATACTACAGAGTAGAGGTGAGATCGGGCCTAAAAAATCCAGCCCAACCCGACCCGGCCCGCGGGTATTAAAACCCGACCCGGCCCGAGCCCGACCAATTAACTTGATTTGCAGGCCCGAGCCCGAAGCAAACCTGAAATGTCATATTTTATTTGTGACTCGGGAGGAGGAGCAGTGCTCAGCGTCGAGGTGCCAGTCTTTTTGCTCTCGTATGAAGCAAAGCGCCACATTGACGACATTCAGCGAAGCCAACGCAAGTTTCTGTAGCATTTTCAACAATCAATTTGAAGCTTTTCCACACCTCACTCTTACCGGTGCGTGTTTGTCTTTTCAGTTCTCCTGCCTTTAGTTTAACTTCTTGCTCCTCCATATTGGGGACACCAGGTCAAAATAGATGCAGACTTGCGGAGGGGAAGATGATTAAATTAAGAGGGGGCGTTCACGTGCGCAGAGCTCTGGCTCTGCGGATCCTGTTTAGTAGTTAAATAGCAATTACATTACATTACTTCTCTGTTTTATCCATATTATTTATTTTATAACAAGTATTCCTTAGTTTAGTATCCACACATCGTTTTAGCATACATTTTATAAACATTTATTTGAAGCCCGAGCCCGACCTGACCCGAAGTAATGATTGACATTTTAGGCCCGACCCGACCCGAATTTCGGGTCGGGTCGGGTCGGGCTTGGGCTCGGTCTTAAGATCTTACCTCTATTACAGAGTATCCTCACACTACAGAGTATCCACATACTACAGAGTATCCTCATACTACAGAGTATCCACATACTACAGAGTATCCTCACACTACAGAGTATCCACATACTACAGAGTATCCACATACTACAGAGTATCCACACACTACAGAGTATCCACATACTACAGAGTATCCTCATACTACAGAGTAAACACATACTACAGATTATCCTCTGACCTCATACTACACTGACCTCATTCTACAGAGTATTGTCTGACCTCATTCTATGGAGTAGTAGAAATGAGGCAAGATGATGGAGAGAATAAAAGGAAGGCAAAAGAAAAAAGAAACAAAGTTAGAGATTAGATAAAGATATAAAAATATGAACATATGGACAAAGTAAACCAACAGTATTGTGGAAAAGGGTGTAGTACTGTACTTTCAGGGTGTAGAACTGTGTTCTAATGGAGTTTCCTCGTCACAACCGAACCTGGACTTGTGTTTTGTGTCATTCACACGTTTCACACAAACTGCAGATTTAGGCCCCCCCCCCCAAAAAAAAGGACAATATACGATCTCACAGGACTCTCAAATGAACTGAAGTTGCTTGTTTGGTTTAGTTTTGCTCTGTTTACTATGTCATATCTGTCCTATTTATATATTATTATTATTATTAATCATATTATCAACTTTATGGTGTGTCCGCTCTTCATTCTCTTACCCTATTGCTCTTCAGCAAATCTATTTCTGAAAAAGTGAATATTGCAGTCACCCCGCCTAAGCCAACTACACGTTACAGTTACATTTTACAAAGCAGGAGTGGAGTCCAAACAACAAAAATATTTCTTGAATTCACAAATGTTTCATCTGATTTAGATTAGGGAACAGAAACCTGCAGTCAGAGATCATTTTCACTTCCGAAAGTCTGACTTGTGAAGTGTAATGTCTCCCTCTGCTGGTCAGAGGAGGTAGAGGCCAGAGGCTGAGAGAAACTGACAGAAAACAAATGTCTGAGCTTCTTTGAGGTGATGAATTCTAAAAGAAAAAGAGGAAAATCTAGAATTAAAACCAAATGATGCATTACATTTAAAGGTGCATTGTGTAACTTTTCTGGTGGAGGCACCGTCAAACGCTTTTCTCCATGGAGACGTTGCCCGGAATGTTCTTCAAAATGGAATTACACTTATTTATCTCAGCAGGTGACACCAAAGTACCAAGTTGCATGTCAGGTCTGTGGAGAGGCGAGCCCACTCACAGTACGAATGCAAGTTTTAAGTCAATAAAAACCCATGTTAGTGAGTAAATGCGAGATGAATATATTTAAAGAAAAGTTACACAGAGCAGTTTTAAGTCCATTCTAGTTTATTTAGTTTGTTCGACCACTGAATGACATCACAAGTTGGAACAGAGCTGTGTGTGAGTGGCTTTGGGGGAACGACTGAAAGCCTGATCGTCCAGTTTTACTCAAACACGCGTGAATGAAACGAAACACAAATCCAGGTCTGTTTTTGAGGAAGTAAGAGTGAAATAACGTGACTAAAAGTTTACACGAGTCAGTTGTGCGTAATATAGGATAGAAACTGAGTGTGTGTGTGTGTGTGTGTGCGTCTGTGTGTGTTTGTGTTGGCGTGGGTCCAGAGGCGTGGAGCTGTGCAGAAAAAGCGTCGGGTAAAATCAGACTGGATCACAAAAGCAAAGCGCTGAGTAACGTTGCAAAATAAATACTCCTACCAGTTCAACTTATCACCCGCAGCAGGTTTATTTTTAACCGCTCTTAAACGTTTGACCTTTGTGATAAAAAAAAGTACATTACATAAGATTTTCTTTACTAATCCTGACAGACATTTGTGGATCAGAGTCACATTCAACACCACACACACCCCAACAGTTAAAATATACAGTTTCAATCACAATTCTACAGTTTATGCCCTGCTCCTGCCCGTCCTTTAGGGGGCAGCACTGTTTATTATCGTCTTTAAATGCATTAAAGCTACACTGTGTAACTTTTCTGGTGCTCCGTCAAACCGAGTCACAGGTCAGATCTGTGGAGAGGCGACCCCGCTCACAGTTACAATGTCTGTTTTTTTTTCCTCTAGATCAGGGGTGATCACACTTTTTCAGCATGTGATCTACTTACAAAATGACCAAGTCATAATGATCGACCTAATACAAAGTCAAACAAACTGCACTGAAACACTCTGTGCCCTTTTTTTGGACCCTCACCCACAGTTTGAGAACCTCTTCTTTAAGAGAACTTCCTCTGGCACTTTACACAAAACTGTGAAAAAAGTGAAGGAAGATTTTTAAACCTGTTTTTTAAAGTTCCAAACTGGAGTTACATTCTTTTGTGTGTTTTGCAGTGATATTTTCCCAGCCAGCCTCTGCACGTTTACCAAACCAAACGCACATCGTGACAAACGCAGATGCATTTGTGCACTTTTGTTAGACAAACTTCAGCCAAATGTGGCAGTAGGTCTGTTCTGTAGATCCGCTCTATGCTGTAGACCTGCTTTGTGCCAACACTGGAACACAAATTTAGACTGGTTTTTGCTTCACGTTTGGTCTTGCTCTCTTCTAATCAGCCGCACTGTGGGAGGGGCTTGTGTTGGCTGTACGCAGGAAGGAGAGCGAGAGCGTGAAAAGGCGAGGGGCGGCGTGCTGACGTGAGGCAGATGGACAGGTAGGATGTTTAGGAAGTTGAACCTGCCCTGTGATGCACGCTGGTACACGAGGGCACACGCTGTCGCAGACGAGCCGTGCATAGGGAGCGTGTGTGTTTGTGATGCGCCGTAGAGTCTCCGCGGGTTTCAAATGAGCGCACAGGCTGCACTGAGACGCCCCACACGCTCCTGCACCCGCTACAAGTTTATTACCAACAGCAGCGGCCGGAATGAAATATGATCACACTTGTTGAGTGTCAGACCTCGAGTGAGAGACAAGACCGAGTCCAAACGCGATCGAGTCCGAGATGAGACACGGCGATCTACCCACACGACCTTGGCGATCGACTGGTAGATCGAGATCAAGGTATTGAGTAACCCTGTTCTCGATATTTCTGAGCTGTAAAATCACTTGTAGTTTACAGTTTTTCTCCGTTGGTTTGGCTCATTTCTTGAAACAGAAATGACATTCTCAAAACTATAAGATCATTTGGCCAAACGGTCTGACAGTTCTGCACAACATTACAGCTCAGATCTGTCCCAAAGCTGTTCACACGGGCTTCAAAACTACATTCTTTCCCATATAAAGAGTCAGTGGCATCAAAATCTTCTCAATTGTTTTGGCTCTTTTGCATTCACTTAGTGCTTTTGTCAAAAATAACCTGGATGGTTCAGCACAACACCATGGATCACCTGCAGATCAAACTAACACAATACAATTATGGATAAAACTGAAAAAAAGGATTTCACAGGAAGAGTAAAAGTTTGACATCACACACACACTGCATCCACACTGCCAACGCAAACTCTAACCATTTTATTCACACATATAAAGTCACTTCCACACATCAGAGTACATAAAAAGAAAATGCAGACACACACACTATCACACACACACACACTACACACACACTAACACACACACACACACACACACACACACACACACACACACACACACACACACACACTGACCCATACACACACACACACACACTGACCCATACACACACACTACACACACACACACACACACACTGACACACACACACACACACACACACACACACTGACCCATACACACACACTATCACACACACACACACTGACCCATACACACACACTAACACACACACACACTGACCCATACACACACACTAACACACACACACACACTGACCCATACACACACACACTAACACACACACACACACACTGACACACACACACTACACACACACACACACACACACTGACCCATACACACACACTACACACACACACACACACACACCATACACACACACTAACACACACACTGACCATACACACACTAACACACACACACACACACACTGACCCATACACACACACTAACACACACACACACACACACACTGACCCATACACACACATACACACTACACACACTGACCCATACACACACACACACACACACACACACACACACACTGACACACACACACACACACACACACACACACTACCATACACACACTAAACACACACACTGACCCACACTACACACACACACACACTGACCCATACACACACACACACACACACACACTGACCATACACACACACACTACACACACACACACACTGACCCATACACACACACAGACTCGTACACACACACACAAACAGATCTGTGCACACATACAGAGACCCATACACACACACTGACCCATACACACACACTACACACACACACACACACACACACACACACTGACCCATACACACACACAGACTCGTACACACACACACAAACAGATCTGTGCACACATACAGAGACCCATACATACACACAAACATATATGCACACACACTCACAGACCAGTACACACACAGACCCCTGCTCACACACACAGACTCGTACACACACACAAGCAAAGTGTGCATGCACACACGCAGACCCGTACACACACACAGACACAGACCCGTACACACACAGACATGACACAACATGAATGTAAACACACTGGATTGGAGCTTAAGGCTCATTTCCATCTGTTGTCCCAAGGGGCTGGACTCACAGGGACAAACAAGAAAATATTGCACAAATCCCATTATTGCACAAATTCCAGTATTGCACAGTCCACTCATTACAGTTTCCATTATTGCACATTCCAAAATATGATACAGTCCAGTTATTGCACAGTTCCCATTATTTTGCAGTCACTCTATGCACACAGGAGTTAGACACGACGACAACGACAACAACAACCAACAACCTACAACCTCCTCGATTTGAAACAATGAACAGGTGAAATGTCACTGAAATAAATTTGCACTAAAAATGTTTCGTAATTTATTTCCAGTTAAAGACAAAAGTAAAGTCTGAGCTTGAATCATTGTTACGTGATGTAAATGTAACACAAGTCGGGCCTCACAGGGTCACGCACACAGTGTTTGTGTTGTGTGCTTTGCCCGCGACACCACACACACAAAAAAATCAGACAGATGATTTTATTTTATTTTATCACTTTAATCTGTGCTTCCACTGGTTCAGTCCTGGTTCAGTCCGTTATTTGTTTTTTCCATTTTTCATTTCAACACAAAATCGAAAACTGAAAACTCACCCTTATGTAACAGATAATACTCCCTACAACTGTAAAACAACTCTGACAGATAATACTCCCTACAACTGTACAACAACTCACCCTTATGTGACAGATAATACTCCCTACAACTGTACAACTCACCCTTATGATATGATATGAATATGATAATTAATAAAAAAAAATGTAGAAACAGAATTCATTAGATTGCTGCAGGAAATGCTTAGTAGTATCAATATCCTGCTTTTAGAAAGTTTCATGATGAAATATAAAGTTTAACACATGTAAAACTAAAAAAAAAACCATCATTTTTTTCGGTAACGGAAGGAAAAGTAACGGAGGGAAAATTATTATTTTTTTTTAAACTTGTAAAAGACAGGTTTTACCAGATACTAACACCTAATAGTTTTAATTTTCAGAAGTTTACTACCTAGAGATGTAGATTAGTCAAAGATGAAGCTTGAAAGTGAACCTGAAGACGATTTGCAGGTCTTTGAAATTTGGGAAGTAATTCTTGTTCAAGGCCTAAAAATTGCACATGTGACATGGTCTGTTTAAAACTTATGTAACTTTAGAACCAAAAATGGTACAGAAAAAAGGTCAACAGTTTCATAAACTAGAGTACATATGTATCTGTTCAATACATTTTTATATCAGATGTATTAACTTGAATTTTTGGCCTTGTTGTTTACTTCTGCTTGACCGAGCCCATGTGTCTCTTTTGTGTTCATGAACAGACAAATACAAAATAAATTTACAGGAAATATTGTTAGATTATTGTGTTTTGTGAAGAGAGGAGCAGATGAAGACAATCTGTGTAAATAAATCATAAATCTTCAAATGTCTTTTGTAATAATTCAATCTGGTTGAGGTTTGTTTTATCTCATCAATATCAAGTGTCTGATAGAACATTTCTAAAAGTTTTAGTTTGTTTTTTGTCCTTTTTTTCTCCTCCTTTTGTCGGCCTTTTTCCTCTTGTTTTTATTGTAGTGGCACTGACCTTTGAGCTATGGAAGATGTGAAATCGCATCCATGATATTGAATCATGATATCGAATCTTTAAGAAACAAACTTGCACAAAGTTTGGACGACGCCTCTGACAGGGCTGAACTTTGAGACACTCTACTCTTCCCCCTTTTGCTTCAAGCTTCCTGTCCTTTACCTGACACCAAATCAAGATGTTCTGACTTGTGTTCAGCAGAGACATTTCCTGTCATGTTGTAACACAAAGACCTTTTCAAGGATTAAAGATCTTTTTACAAACTAACTTTTCTATAAAGCTTCACCTATTGATAAATCAATTGACTAAAGTGAGTTCACCGACTATAATCGACAAATAAAAGACACTCTGGGATTTTGATGGAACAATCACTAAATCTCAAGCCAATTCACTTTCTCCAGAGAAAGAAAAGGAATGAAACAATAGATTCATTCAATGAACTATGGCCAGTGTGTTTTAATACTGATTTGTAAATGTCATGTGAAAAGTTTATTTGTGTAAAACTGCTAATGTTCATAGTTTGTAAAGTGAGAGTTGTGACATGACATTCCCCACACAAACTCACATTCCTCACATCAGAGCTCACACAACACACACCTCATTGGTCAGTCTGTCCCACTTAACTTCAGACTTAAGAGGTGAAAGACAGACCCCAGCGCAGTTCTGACCAGTAGTTTGTTCAGATCTCAGTTCATCAGCAGAAGCAGTTCAGCTCAGAATGTTCAAGACGTAGTAGAAGTTTTCCCTCTGTTCAAATCTGTGCACGTCGCTTGACATGTTTTTATTCAAATACCTGTAGCTGATTTGATTTGAAAGTGAAGCTTTCATATTTTTGAAAATTTAAATATTCACATTTTTGCAGACAATAGTCTTATTGATTGATTATCTTTGATCTGTGAGCAGAGCTGTTGGACCTCGTGACACTGAAGCGTGTCCTCTGATCCTCTGGAACAGAGGAGAGCGTCCTTCAGCCTGACGCCGACTGAGCCTGGAAGATTGTTCAGATCACGTGACCTTCATCTGTTTCATTGTGTTTGATTCTTCAGAACCGACGTCCTAAGAAACTCAAACTTTCATTGGACCTGTGAGGAGCACATGGAGACTGGACATGTCCACGCTCCCCAGGTTGTATGTGCTCTGTCACAGAATATCTTACTTCATCAATTTAGACTCAGCACAGAACTTTAGATAAACTCTTAAAGTTGTGTTTAATCTCAGATCTAGACACCAGTTTAGAGCGACCGACACTCATTTACATATTTCATATTTAAATGTTTCTGTTTAACTTGGTTAATAAATATTCATAAACCACAGTTTGCTTTGGTGAATAGTGATGTTGTTTCCACTGATGTCATTTCCAGATGCAGGTCACTGATATGAACAAGAACTTACCAACCTTCAGATCAACTGTTTAATTAATTATTAATTATTTTTATTATTATTATTATTAATTAATTAACATAGGTAATTGATTAAATTGGTTTGGTAATATTTCTCAACATTTGTTCGCCCAAATTTACTAGTCAGAACCGCACACATACATGTGTGTGTGTGTGTGTGTGTCTGTGTGTGTGTGTGTGTTTTTTTTTTAACACATTCTTATCTGTTAGAAAAACCTCAGAGTTCACACAGTGTGTACATTCTGTAATAAATAATAAAAGCTCTCCCACTAACGACTCTACACACACAGTCTACACCTGCACATCTCAGTTTAGTCTGGAGACTGGACAGCAACAAATATTTGGGGCTTTGTGTGTGAACATTGTGAGCTGTTCACAGTGTGTATTGGCCCTGGATATTACACACGTCTGTGTGAACTGTCTTTTATATTCTGAAAAAGCCTAAATAAATCACACATCAAAAAGAAAATAGCTCAGTGTCCCAAAGCAAACAGTCTCTTTGATTCAAATGTGAAATGTAAAACAAACGGCCTTTTCACATTCTCATGAATTCAGTCCAAACAGCCCAGTTCTGTGTGTGAGTCAAACTCTTGAGTTTGTGTTGTTGTTCTAATATTTATTCACACACGTGTCCTGTTCAACTCTTCATTTGATTTGTACTTTTGAACTTGTTTTCAGTGGCGTCGGTCCACAGCTCCTGTGCTCCACCTTTTCTTTACACATTTCTTCATTTTAGTGCAACTAAAACCACACGGAGAGAAAAGTGAACAGGAAGTGACACTGCTGCGCTGAGACTGAGGGCGACGCACACACACACACACACTATACACACACACAGTACACACACACACACACACTACACACTACACACACACACACACACTACACACTACACACACACACACACACTACACACACTACACACACACATACACACTACACACACACACACACTACACACTACACACACACTATACACACACAGTATACACACACACTACACACTACACACACACACACACACACTACACACACTATACACACACACACACTATACACACACACACACACACACACACACACTACACACACACACACACACTACACACACACACTATACACACACACACATACACACACACACACTACACACTACACACACACACACACTACACACATACACACACACACACACACTATACACACACACACTACACACACACACACACACACACACACACACACTACACACACACACACACACACACACACACACACTACACACACACACACACACACACACACACTACACACACACACACTATACACACACACTACACACACACACACACACTATACACACACACACACACACACACACACACACTATACACACACACAGTATACACACACACTACACACACACACACACACTATACACACACACACACACTACACACACACACTACACACACACACACACACACTATACACACACACTACACACACACAGTACACACACACACACACTACACACACACACTACACACACACACAGTATACACACACACACACACACACACACACACACACACACAGTATACACACACACTACACACACACACACACTATAACACACACACTACACACACACACACACACACACTATACACACACACACTACACACACACACACACACACACACACTATACACACACACACACTATACACACACACTACACACACACACACACACTATACACACACACTACACACATACACACACACACACATACACACACACACACACACACACACACACACACACTATACACACACACACACACTATACACACACACACACACTATACACACACACACACACTATACACACACACTACACACACACTATACACACACACACACACACACACTACACACACACACACACACACACACTAGACACACACACAGTATACACACACACTACACACACACACACACACTACACACACTACACACACACACACACACTACACACACACACACACACACATACACACACACACACTACACACACACACACACTATACACACACACACACACACACACACACACACACACACACACACACACACTATACACACACACATACACACACACTACACACACACACACACACAGTATACACACACACACTACACACACACACACACACACTATACACACACACTACACACACACACACACACACACTATACACACACACTACACACACACACACACACACACACACTATACACACACACACACACACTATACACACACACTACACACACACACACACACACACACACACTATACACACACACACACACACTATACACACACACACACACACACACACACACACACACACACACACACATACACACACACACACACACACTATACACACACACACACACTACACACACACACACACACACACTATACACACACACACACACACACACACTATACACACACACACACTATACACACACACACACACACACTACACACACACACACACACACACACACTATACACACACACACACATACACACACACACACTATACACACACACACACTATACACACACACAGTATACACACACACTACACACACACACACACTATACACACACACTACACACACACACACACAACACACTATACACACACACTACACACACACACACTATACACACACACTACACACACACACAGTATACACACACACTTCACACACACACACACTATACACACACACACACACACATACACACACACACACACACACACACACACACTACACACACACACACACACACACACATACACACACACACACTATACACACACACTACACACACACACACACACACTATACACACACACACACACACAGAATCAGTAATACAGGAGTTTGTTTTAGTTTTCTAATATTCCTCAGTGCTTTTCCGTATAATCAGTGAATTGTTTCCATATGTTGAAGAACTCGTCTTGCCGCTGCTCTGATCTAGAAGTCGCTCTTTCATAGTTTGGAGTTTGAAACGTTCCACTCATTTATTCAAAGATGATTGATTAGTGGATTTCCATTCTTGAGTTATCGTCATCGTTATCGTTATAAGAGCTGTTCTGCACCACACAGTTTGTTGGTAGTGTCGTTGTTTTGTGGGTAGAATTCCAAGTGAACAGAGTCCAGGGTTTGTGCTTCGTGTCACATTCAACACTTCATTAATAAGTTGAATTATCTGGTCCCAAAGGACATTTATATAACGTGTGCCATAGTGGTAGCAGCCTGACTGTCTCCAACATTTATCTTTGTCTTTTAGGTTCAGTCGGGTCGTTCTGCTTGGAGTCCAGTAACATCCATGTAAGATTTTGTCATGAATGAGCTGTGTTTGAATTCCTCGAGATGTGACAAACCGGTTGAATATTATGATTTACCATTGTTCTTGTTCTATAGGAACTCCGAGGTCTGTTTCCCCACAGCCCTGAGGCGGCCCAGATTAGGAACACTGACGTTCCTTATTATTTGTAAAAGGAGCTGGAGCGGCTTTTTTAAAACATGACATTTTGAATCACTTTTGGATCCACAGAGCCTCATTTAGAACGATTCACCGAGCGATTTTTCCTCCACACACATTTTTCCACACGTGAGTAAAATTCTTTAAGTGGAAGGTTTGGAAAATGGACAGGAAACAGACAGTACAGACCTACAGACCTACAGTACAGACCTATAGTACACAGTAGTCCTACAGTGACGTGTTTCATTTTTCTAATAAAATACCAAATAAATGTGTGTTTGTGTCGTGTGTGTTTGGTTTGGTAAATGTGCCGAGGATAAATCCCACTGAAAAACCAGGAAGAGAATCAAACTCCGGTTAGAAACATAAAAAAAAAAAAAAAAGGTTTAAAAATCCAACTCACTTTGTTCAGTTTTGTGTAAAGTGGAAGTTTTCTTAAATGAACATGAATCAGATCAAATAGAGATAGATTTATAAAAGCACTGATTATTATTTGTGCCAAAATAACTCGACTATTTGTGTAAGAAAAATCACAAATCAATGCCGTGACACAAACTCACAACTAAACACAACTCTCATCATCACTTTTGGGGACCTGGGTTTGTGGTTTACGTAGTGAAATCGGCTAAATCAGCGTCCGTGTCCAGACCTGCATTCCTGCGATTTATTCCAGTTTCACAGACAAACAACAAGGAAAATGATCAAGGCCTACACCTGCCGCCTCTCCTGCCCACCGGCAAAAACCACAGGTCACTCAGGTCACTCTGGTCCTGCTGTAACTCCTCGGTGCTCCACGATTAAACCAAAACAGAAAAGATGCTAAAGGGAAATAATGCAAATTAGACTCGACAAATTAGAAACATTATATTAACATCGCAAAAATATATTATACAAATGAACAAAACTAAATGAGTAAAGTGACAAACACAAATAATGAACTCATTTTTATAAAGTGTAAAGGTACGATATCGATGCGTACGATATTAAGATATTAGACATAATGACCAGAGTGACATAATAAAATGCATTAAAAAAACATTTATTTTCATTTTCATATCAGTGACTTTTTGAGCAGATTGAAAAGACTTTGAAGCTGAAGTGAAAATAAACAATTGTAATAAAAGAGCGAGATGTTTTCTTTTTCTTTTTTTTTTTTTTTTTTCAGGCTTATGCAAATGAGTCATGTGGTTTTAAGTTTTGTTTCTGTAAAACATAAACAAATGTGCTCAAAGCTGCATTAAACACATTATTATTCAGTTTATATTTGAGTCGTCGTCATAGGAAATTAAAAAAAAAATAACTTAAATGTGATGATATTTTATATTTGAGCTCCAGTTTTTCCTCTGACCTTTTAAACTCGACGCCGTCACTGTGGAAAATGGATCAAATCTCTTTTGCTTTTTCTTGAGCTGTTGTGAGGCAGTTCTGTTGTAAATGCTTCATGTAGAGTTTTTTGTGCCGACTTGATTTTCTCAAACACATTCTTGAACATTTTCGGCATGTTGGGTTTTGCATTGTGTCTACACACTGTCTGTTGTTTGTCCGTCACCTTTTCTGTTAGTTAGTTACTTTATTTTCTTCGGTCAATTAACATAATCATACTAGTGATGGTCTAAATGAGCCGAGGCACCGATACACGTATCATGCGCTGAAAGTAATGCCTCAGCCGAGCTGTGTCGCTTTAAGAAAAGTCACGTGACCGACACAGTGACTGTGTCGTATTGTATCACATTGTGTCACGTGTCATTGAGGCGCCAGTTCTACATCAGGACGTCCAGTACAGATCGAGCCACTTGCTGCTATGACGCCATTCGTCACTATGGACCCTCCAAGGAAGAGAAAGTTTTCTTCCGTGTGGATTATTTTGATCTCATAACACCTGATAAGGTCATTTATATTCCATTCCCGTTTCCACGGCAGACAAAGTCTTTTATAAATATTTTTATGACCCACAGGTGAAATGTCAATGCTCAACGGAGTTGTCCTGAAACACATCATCAACATCATTATAGAGCTCGCCATGAAAGAGAATAAAATACACCAGGAATGGACACTGGTGGATTAGTATTTTGTAATCAGTTACTAATTATTATGGAGGCTAATAGTAATCTAAATCAAACACCTCAAGCTTCTAGAAAAGAGACCCTAAATCGATGCATTGTAAATATTATAATAAAAGATTGCCAAACTTTAAGCATCGTTGAGGATTCAGGGAGATGCTGCAGACCCTTGAACCATCACACGCAAAACCAACCAGGAAGGTGCTGAATATGTCAGAAATTGCACTTAACATTAACAGTTTGAATTATTATTATCGTTTGAACAACACCACAGGAAGATCAGCCTGGCCCCTCATCTCATTTACCAGCATCTTCTAGTTCAGGTATGCATTTATTTGTTCAGAATGTATTTGTTGATATTTAGGATTTACATTTTATGCAAATCATGTCATGTTTTGTAGACAACCTGTGGCAACAACTGGACATGGAGGCGTCTCAGAGCAGAAGAAACGAGTTTTATGGCTGATGCTATAACAGAAGTTCAAAGATACCTGTCAGCAGCAAACATTCCCAGAACTGAAGACCTACTGGAATATCGGAATTCTCAAAAAAAGACCTACCCACACTTATTCAAACTGTCCCAAAAATATTTGTGTCCTCCTGCCTCATCAGTTCCTTGTGAACGAATTTTCTCTACAGCTGGAGAAATAGTTTCCAAGAGGAGAAATTGTCTGAGCCCAAACATGTTTCAAAAACTTCTTTCTCTTAATAAAACTGTTTGAAATCCCCCACAAAAAGGAAAAAACTCAAATGTTAAAAGCACAAGGTGTACAATGTTCACAAGCACTCACATGACACACACAATGAATCATCACAAGAATATTCACTCTAATTTCACATAGAGATGATTGAACATCGGCCCAGTTGTTATGTTCACATGGAAAAAGTAATATCTTGCACTTAGTTATGCAAACTCATTACAATGGGTTTCTTTTGTAGTATAGTTGCAGTACATTTTTTAAACCACTAGATGGAACCCACACACTCACCAGCACAGTGTGATACAGTCTCGACACACAAGGGGAAAAGTGTGATACACACACTGAGGCATCATCTACCCATCACTAAGTCGTACATCATATTACAATCATTTAACAAAAAATAAATGAATGCAGTTAATGCAAATCAATAAGGTTTTTCTACAGACCGAAGGGGTTTAGGCTGAAGTTTAACACCTAATAACATATAGAACATAAAACAAGACGCACAACTATTGACAGAAAACAACACAAAACTCATCTTTTAGTTTACACACACACAATACAGAACACAATCCAATATACGTTGATGTTCTTACACACACACACTAACACAGACACACACACACTAACACACACTAACACACACACACTGACCCATACACACACACAGAGACTCGTACACACACACACACACAAACAGACCTGTGCACACATACAGAAACCTGTACACACACACAAGCATATATGCACGCACACACACACACACACACACACACAGACCTGTACACACACACAGACCTGTACACACACACAGACCTGTACACACACACAGACATGACACAACATGAATGTAAACACACTGGATTGGAGCTTAAGGCTCATTTCCATCTGTTGTCCCAAGGGGCTGGACTCACAGGGACAAACAAGAAAATATTGCACAAATTCCATTATTGCACAGTTCCCAGTATTGCACATTCCATTCATTACAGTTTCCAGTTATTGCACAGTTCCCATTATTTTGCAGTCACTCTATGCACACAGGAGTTAGACACGACGACAACAACCTACAACCTAACAACCTCCAACCTCCTCGATTTGAAACAATGAACAGGTGAAATGTCACTGAAATAAATTTGCACTGAAAATGTTTTGTAATTTATTTCCAGTTAAAGACAAAAGTAAAGTCTGAGCTTGAATCACTGTTACGTGATGTAAATGTAACACAAGTCGGGCCTCACAGGGTCACGCACACAGTGTTTGTGTTGTGTGCTTTGCCCGCGACACCACACACACAAAAAAATCAGGCAGATGATTTTTAATTTTTTTTATTTTTTTTCACTTTAATTTGTGCTTCCACTGGTTCAGTCCTGGTTCAGTCCTTTATCTGTTTTTTTCCATTTTTCATTTCAACACAAAATTGAAAACTGAAAAAATGAATCTTTATCTTTTTTTTTATTTTGGTTTTGGAGACAAATAATGAAGAAAACTGTTTTTTTTTTTTTGTTTGTTTGTTTTTTAAATTTATTTTATTATTTTTGAAATAATTTTTTAAAAAACAAATGAACAAACGACACACAGATTCCAGACACGTGATGAGCCTGTGAGGGAGGGGCCCACCAACTCACCCTTATGTACCAGATAATACTCCCTACAACTGTACAACTCACTCTTATGTGAGAGATAATACTCCCTACACACACATTTTTTCATAAAATGTATTATTCTTATACAAACAAATTATTATTAACACAATAGCACAATAGCTAATGATGCTAATGATGTTCATGTTCCGGTCTTAAACTGGACCATCTCAGGTCTGGACTCGTCTCAGTCTCCACTGGGGCGTCTCGCTAGCGCCGCCTCTGGCCCTGACCTGAAACAACAGGACACAGCACAAACACAGGTCTAAACCAGGTCTAAACCAGGTCTAAACCAGGTCTAAACCAGGTCTAAACCAGGACTAAACCAGGTCTAAACCAGGTCTAAACCAGGTCTAAACCAGGTCTAAACCAGGACTAAACCAGGACTAAACCAGGTCTAAACCAGGTCTAAACCAGGTCTAAACCAGGACTAAACCAGGATAAACCAGGTCTAAACCAGGACTAAACCAGGTCTAAACCAGGACTAAACCAGGTCTAAACCAGGTCTAAACCAGGTCTAAACCAGGACTAAACCAGGACTAAACCAGGACTAAACCAGGTCTAAACCAGGACTAAACCAGGACTAAACCAGGTCTAAACCAGGACTAAACCAGGACTAAACCAGGACTAAACCAGGTCTAAACCAGGTCTAAACCAGGACTAAACCAGGACTAAACCAGGTCTAAACCAGGTCTAAACCAGGATTAACCAGGACTAAACCAGGTCTAAACCAGGTAAACCAGGACTAAACCAGGACTAAACCAGGTCTAAACCAGGACTAAACCAGGTCTAAACCAGGTCTAAACCAGGTCTAAACCAGGTAAACCAGGAAACCAGGACTAACCAGGACTAAACCAGGTCTAAACCAGGACTAAACCAGGACTAAACCAGGACTAAACCAGGACTAAAACCAGGACTAAACCAGGTCTAAAACCAGGTCTAAACCAGGACTAAACCAGGACTAAACCAGGTCTAAACCAGGTCTAAACCAGAAACTAAAACCAGGACTAAACCAGGTCTAAACCAGGTCTAAACCAGGATTAAACCAGGACTAAACAGGTAAACCAGGTAAACCAGGATAAACCAGGACTAAACCAGGTCTAAACCAGGAAAACCAGGTCTAAACCAGGTCTAAACCAGGT
>NW_026571299.1:2538024-2542352 GCF_026225935.1 Boleophthalmus pectinirostris | reverse complement strand
ACTAATGTAATTACTTTGGACAAGAAGTAATGGGTGTAAATAATGACTTTTTTGAAGGATCTTGGCTTGGGCACTGATCATAACAACATAATTCCATCACTCTACTTCCTTCTCAGTCGCTTTGTGTCTCAGTCAAAGGTCTCAGGTGGACTGGTCAGGCAGGGTCAGCAGATCTGTGTCAGGGCAATTTGAGGTGAGCAACATCCCTCAGGACAAAAGTGCCCCTCCTCCGTGTCCTGCACAACATCCTCCAGATGAACACAACAGGAAAGCCTCTTCTAGGTGTCGCTCTCACTCTGCCCTGGTGTTGAGTTGGAACTTTCCCTCTGTGTATTTCTTCTGGAAGTTCTTCAGCCACATTTGGTTTAAAAACCTTGTAGAGTCTCAAAGGTCCTTAGTTAGCTCCTTAGCTCACCTGCATGATCCCCATAGATACAGGAAAAACAAATCGCTCTTTCAACACAATCCAACAGTCCCTCACTCGAGTCCCGTGAACGGCACGTGCTGAAAAACTGAGCTCAAAAAACAAAAACACACGATCCTCATGTGTACTCTTCTTTATTTGATTTTTCTGTTTTAAATTCTAGTTTTTCACGTGTGTGTTTTTATGTTGTTACAGGTTCACAGACAATCACCTTTCTTCAAATGAGGATAGTTTCATCTGCCAACAGCAGCTCTGTCAGCGAAACAATCAAACAGGTAAAGTCCACATTCACCTTTTTATCTGAGCTGGAACGAGGAGAAGAAAGAAAGACTCAACATCTGAAGGAACAGTTTGAGACACCACAGCCTGTCACGATATTTACTATATCGACTTATCGTTCAATATATGAAAGCTGGAACAATATACATTTGTCAGGTGTACAATTTCTGTGCAAAAGTAGGGAGATTTTTCCCCTTTCTTAAATATACAGAAAATTTAATTAAGACAAGTTATTAAAATGCTAAATATAAATTCTGTGCTCATATGACAGTTGGAAAAATTTGCTAAACTCCTCCACCCTCCTCTCAAACAAAAGGGAAGTTTCACAAATTAAACAAAACTAACAAAATAATAATCCTTTGTCAAACTAGGCCTGTCATTGGCCTGTGATTTACTGGGCATTTTAGTTTCATTTGATTGAAATGTGAAAGATTAAATTCTTATTTGGAATTTGAAGTGCAGTATCAAATAAGTAAAATGTTCATAGATGCAAGGTAATTCGGGCCAATTCTCCTGGAAGCCTGAGGGCCAAGAAAAATTTGTCTGAGGGCCGCATTTGGCCCACGGGTCATAGTTTGGACATGCCTGATTTAAAGGGTTCTATTAAGAGTCAAAGGTATAAAAACATGTGCTGTAAAGAAACTCCTCTCTGTCCTGTCTCATCCTAAAGGGCTGTTTGATTCCACATCCTAAAGACTCATTTAATGCTCTAGGTTTTAGACGGATACAGATTGAGACTCGTGTCCATCTTCTGTGTTGTTCTGTCCGTCATTTGGTCCGTCTCTTCAGAACATGTGGAATCTCAGCAACAGAGCAGTACATGAGCTGACCACTGGGGGGCAGTAGTAAACACAGCTCAACAGTGGAAGCTAAACTTATTTTTTTTGTTTAAGTGACTAGAATACACTGCAAAACAAATAAATGCACCACCACGTTTGATCATTCGTTGCTCTATTTCGTCTGTTTTGGTCAATTTTCAAACTGACTTTTAGAGCCCTCTGGGGCGTTTGATTCCAGGTTCTAAAGCAGGAGTGTCAAACTCATTTTGGTCCAGGGGCCGTATCCAGCCGACTTTGATCCTAAAGGGGCCGGATCAGAAAACTTATGGCATATAAACCCCAAAAACAGCAATAAGTTAAAATATTTGTGCAGAGAAACGCAAATCTAGTACAAAAATCTTTTTTAATTGATGAAATCTTTCTTTTACAAAATATTATAATATTATGAAAAAAATGCTATTTCAACACAATGTTTTAACATTAGCTTGAATGCAAATAGGAATAAGTCCATTTTGTGTTGTAAAATCCAGCACTCGGCTCCACTTTTCTCATTTATAACATTTTGTTGATGAGGGTGTCACATTAAACAGTCAAAACGATCGTCCTTTAAGAGCGTTTGGAAAGAGGACAGTCTTCATTTGTGCTGCTCTGGTGGGAGGGGCCACGTACAGAGACACTGGAGACGCTGCTGTGCTCAGCACCGCAGAAAATTAACAAGATTTGAATAGAAAATATAATTTTAATATTTTAGTAGAAAATCAGCCGAGGGGGAGATTAAAGGTCTTGGAGGGCCGGATCCGGCCCCCGGGCCTTATGTTTGACACCTGTGTTCTAAAGGGATGTTTGATTCCATATTCTCACGTTTCTTTGTTTCAGTTTTTCCACGACATGCTCAATGGAACAGGTCGTGTGCTCAGTGTGGAGAAGATTCTCCAAACGTCACTCCCACAACCGGCTCCAACCAATCAGACCACAGCCTCACGTGTAGTCCCGCCCTCCTAGACGGCCTTTCTCATGGATCTACAATAAGAACTGGATAAAACGCTCCCTCTCTGTGTATGCGCGAGGTCGACTGGAGGCCTTCCCATATTTAGGAAGTAATGTGGAAAGAAAAAAGTTTTTGTCATTTTGCGCCAACGGCGATGCAAGAGAGATGGACAAATGTTTGCTCCAGGAGCCGACTACCACCAAGTCTCATTCATGTCAACGGAGGCCAGATGGTCATTGCAAGAACTCGGGGTGCGACACTAAACTTTTTGCACTTATGACTTGATTTGAAGGTATAAACTCACCTTGAAACACAAACAAATGCGAGAGCAAGACCTTGTCCAAACCTGGATCCTAAAAACGAGCCAGAAAACTGTGAAAGTGCAAATCACTCAAGCTTGTTCCCACTGACCACAAAGATAGAGGAGGCGAGGAAGCAGGGCAATCGAGCCGACTTCATGGAGACCAGAGGTTTCATCAATGGTAATGAAATCAGACTGAAATAAAATGCATTTAAAACTGTCTCGCAGAAAACACTTCTTTTGAAGAGAAGTCAGAGCAGCTTAAAGAGAAGTCACTGTTCGTTGTTGTGACCTAAACTGACATAATGGACTTTCTGTTGCAGTGTTAATATTGTTAGAAAGTGGTGTCTGGGGCCCTGTTTGTAAAATGTATGATATGTTTTTGCTGTTTGCTTTATTGTATTTTGCTTGTATTGAGTACAAAAACAAATGACAAACTGAAAGTCTATAAAGGTTTTAAGCTGAAGCTGTTTTATACATTAGGTTAAACTTACATAGCCGGGGTCGTGTCCAAACAACAAAAAATACTTATAGGAAAAAAAGGAGATCCGAGGCACTCCAATATGTTTTGTTTTGTTTTGATTTTATTTCATGTCAAACGCCAACTTGCATCTTCATCAGGGCACGTGACTTGGTGTTTGACATGAAATAAAATCAAAGCATATCAGAGTGCATCAGATCTTTTTCTTACAGTAAGATGTTTGCCCACTTCGGAAGAGCACCTGATTATTATTATTATTATTTCACTTTCAGCGAGCGCTCTAATTACCATCTACTTCTTAACAAAAAATACTTGTTGGGATTCATATATTTTGAATGTGATCATGTTTATTATGTAGATCATTTTCACTGCCAAAAGTATGACTTAGAAAATGTCTCCCTCTGTTGGTCAGAAGCGGAAGAGGACAGAGTCTGAGAGAAGTAGATCACTACTTGACCAGGAGCGTCTTTTGATGTAATGCTAACCACTCTGCCATCCTGTTATCTTTAGTCAGGCCAAAAAACTGGACAAAAAATGTGAAAGGAGCAAATAATGTTTGTCACTTTAGAGTCTCCTGGCAGGACAAAACAAAGACACTGACTGTGACTTTCATTTATTTATGAGTTGTAGTCAAATAATAATAATAATAATAATAATAATAATAATGTTCCTCGTGTGATTTGTGTATCATTATGTAAACTTGGGGAAGACGGTCCGCCTCGGGTAAAACAGTCACGCCAGGAACAAGGAGGGCCAGTCCCCAACTGGGCGGAGAGTAAAGAGTAACTAGCAAACATTACTTTTTTTAAAGTAACCCCCAACACTGGCTGCCAAGTACTGCCAAGTATACTACAGAGTATCCTCACAGTACAGAGTATCCTCACAGTACAGAGTATCCTCACAGTACAGAGTATCCTCACAGTACAGAGTATCCTCACAGTACAGAGTATCCTCACAGTACAGAGTATCCTCACAGTACAGAGTATCCTTAGATAAAGAGTTTGTCCCAATATGTTACTTTGATTTTTATTATTTTATTTTTACTAATTGCATTATTACAGAGCAATATTACAGTT
>NW_026571299.1:2475524-2533024 GCF_026225935.1 Boleophthalmus pectinirostris | reverse complement strand
GGAGGAGAGAGCGAGGAAAAAAAACGAACACAAAAACATAACTAGGCAGAAATACTACAAAAAATATAAACAATAAAAAGAAAACAGGGAAAAACCAAAAAGGTGCCCAAATGTAACAACCGGACCTTGGGGAACCGACCCATCAGGAACTGGGACTCACTGCAGCACTTCAAGTCACTTTTAAAAACCTCACCTGTTCAAAGTGGCATTCCCTCCACGATTTGGCCTGGGAACGAGGAGCTGGAGGAAATGTCTGGGGTGAAGGACTGCTGCCCCCACGACCCGGCATGGATGGATGGAATTATTATTATCATTATTCAAATTCTCAAATTATTCACCCTTTGAGCTTTTTTGAATTAATTCCATACATATTGCTTCATGTTTTTGATCATTTTTACTACTTTTCTATCATTTTTACAAAGTAGTACACTGAAGCTAAAGTCGTAAATGAAGAACTTATTTCAGAACTTTATTTAACTGCTTGTTTCCATTGGAGTTATGTTCTTGATAAGAATGTAAGACTTCTGTTCATGTCCCACCGAGGGAAGACCCAGGACGGGCTGGAGGGACTTTGTCTCTGGGGTGGCCTTGGAGCGCCTTGGGGTCCTACGAGTGGAGCTGAAGAGAAGTGTCCGGGGAGGGGGAATTCTGGGAGTCCCTACCGCTGCGACCCGGCCCCGGAGAAGAGGAAGGAACTGGATGGACAAATAATGCAGCAATACAGCCATGGCACAGGTTACCACACTCTTTGGTCGCCTCAGGGCAGCTGTGGCTACAAGTTTACTGCTGCCAAAGCGTTGGGTGTAACGTAGAAAAATAATTACATAGAGTAACGTAAGTAACATTCGCCAGGAGCAAGGGGGACCCTGTATGACATTGAATATGAATATATTTATTCAATTCCAGGTGGTTTTATAGCTGATATAACTGAAGCGCCATCAAATATATGAAGTAGAATTTAAGGGATTATTTAGTAAAGAAAAAAGCTGCATAACTCTAAAAGGTGGATAATTTGTGGATTTAGTTATAAAATATTATTAGCTATTTGATGTATGTATGTAAAAAGTGTTAAACAAGAAAAATACATGAATATATGAAGCAAGATATATGCACTAGGGAAAAAAAAGAAAAATTAACAACTCTACTAAATGTTTTTTCAACAAAGCAAAGATAGACATAGTTTAAGAAGATATTTAAAAAATAATAATTTCACTTTTATATTTCTTTGATACATAATTCTTTCTTCATATATTTGACGTCTTCTGTGTGTGTATAAAATGTACAAAGCGATAAACAAACACTGAACAAATGGGTGAGTCCAAACTTTTGTCTGCTAGTGTAAATAAATAGAGTCACAATGAAGAGGAGTGTGAAGGAGGTGGAGGCGCTGACCAAGCCCTGCTCCTGCTCCTGCTCCTGCCCTGCCCCTGGCCGCTCCTGCCCTCCTCCTGCCCCTGGCCGCTCCTGCCCTGCCCCTGCCCGTCCTTTAGGGGGCAGCATTGTGCAGCCTGATGGACGGTCTGTCAGCGGAGCGTCGACTTCACTGGTGATTATCATCTTTAATAAACGCATTAAAGCCGCACTGTGTAACTTTTCCGGTGGAGGCTCCGTCAAACGCTTTTCTCCACGGAGACCAAACCGGACCAAGTTACGTGTCAGATCTGCGGAGAGGCGACGCCGCTCACAAGTCACAATGTCTGTTTTTCTAGGTGTTTGTGAGCTGTAAAACCACCTGTAACTGAATCAATGTAAAGTAGGAGCTGTTTAAAGTCACACTGTGGAACATTCCAGGTAGACCAATGACATCTCCATGGAGAAAAGCACTTCACAGACCCTCCAGCAGAAAAGTTGCACCTTTAACATCAGTTATCCTGAAAATCTTAAGAGAATTTAACTCCTTTCAGATTCTCTTACAGGTTACATCACGCACGTCACATATTTTTTTATTGAGTTAAAAAAATAAATGTGAAAACGTTTAAATGTAACATTCCCCTTGAAACATCTACTCACTCTTTAACTTTTGTCTCTCTGTTTCAAAATGTCATTGTTTTGATCGTCTTATTTTATGTTGACTGTTTTTGTGACTATATTTGAACTCTGTATTAATTTTGTTCATACAGGACTGATTCTGTATGTAACAGTGGTTATGTTGATTTTAAATTTTATTTATTTTATTTTTTTATATAGCCTTCTGTCTTCTGTACAGCTTCACCCTCCATGATTCGCAGTGTTGGGAAGGTGACTTTTAAAATGTAATCCCCTACAGATTACAGATCATATATCCCAAAATGTAGTTGTAACGGAATCCATAAAATTACTTAAAGTGAGTAATGTAATCTGAATACTTTGGATTACTTGATTTTCTGTAGAGAAGCAAAGACGAGGAAATTGTAACATAAGAAGTTTTGTCTGATAAAATAAAATAAAAAGACCAGACTTTACTGAACCAGATTAAAAATATTATTGAGAGAAGACGAGGAAACACAGTCCACACGGCAGGATTTAGTCCTGTTAAATCCTGTTCGAGACCTGGTTTAGACCTGGTTTTAGTCTTGGTTTAGACCTGGTTTAGACCTAGTTTAGACCTAGTTTAGACCTGGTTTTAGTCCTGGTTTAGTCCTGGTTCAGTCCTGGTTCAGTCCTGGTTTAGTCCTGGTTTAGTCCTTGTTTAGACCTAGTTTAGACCTGGTTTTAGTCCTGGTTTAGTCCTGGTTTAGACCTAGTTTAGACCTGGTTTTAGTCCTGGTTCAGTCCTGGTTTAGTCCTGGTTTAGTCCTAGTTTAGACCTGGTTTTAGTCCTGGTTTAGACCTGGTTTTAGTCCTGGTTTAGTCCTGGTTCAGTCTTGGTTTTGTTCTGGTTTAGTCCTGGTTTAGACATAGTTCAGTCTTGGTTTAGTCCTTGTTTAGACCTAGTTTAGACCTGTTTTTTTCCTGGATTAGACCTAGTTTAGACCTAGTTTAGACCTGGTTTTAGTCCTGGTTTAGTCCTGGTTTAGACCTAGTTTAGACCTGGTTTTAGTCCTGGTTTAGTCCTGGTTTAGACCTAGTTTAGACCTGGTTTTAGTCCTGGTTTAGACCTGGTTTAGACCTGGTTTAGACCTGGTTTAGTCCTGGTTTAGTCCTGGTTCAGTCTTGGTTTTGTTCTGGTTTAGTCCTGGTTTAGTCCTGGTTTAGACCTGGTTTAAGACCTGGTTTAGTCCTGGTTTAGACCTGGTTTAAGACCTATGATATAGCCCAAAATGTGAAAACAGTAAAATACCTCAGTGTAATCCATTTATTTCAACCAAGTAACTGTAATCCAATTACCCTTCATTCAAAATTACTCATAATTTGTACTCTGATTACGTAACTCTGGTACATAGAATCTGTTACTCCCCAAAACTGGTGATTCGTGCCGTAAAATCATGTCAGATCTAGTGCACGTGTCCTGAGTGTGAGTTTTGTTGGCCATTAAAGTTTACTACACGATTACTGTACTATACATTATTTCACCTGTCAAAACAAATAATTCATGATGAGGACTGAACTCAGTGCTAACAATAGTTTCCTGATATTTATGTTTTGTTATTTTAAATGTCTTTTTACTACCAATATAAACATTTATTTTGAAGTCTTAACTGGGCTTTAACTGTTACATTTACATTTAGATTTAGTGTCTGTCGGCTTCACTTAACTCACACGTTTGGAACAATAAAAGTGTGCCACTGAACTTTACCTGTAAAAATAAAGTTCACCGGTCCACCTGGAGCAGAGACTCCACCCTCCAGGAGAGTCCGGGGGGAAAATGGGCCTTTCGTTTTGTTTCAAGCTCTACGGAAGCCGAGAGGGGTCACAACAAACACAAACGCCGCAAAAATTACAAACAAATTACAACAAAAAGCCACAACAAACCAAAAAAAAGCCACAACGGATGTGACCGCGGGACTCGATTTTAATGCAAACGCCGCAACAAATACAAACGCCACAACACAAACGCAAAAGCCACAACACATTAAAAACCCACAACACATTAAAAAGTCGCAACACATCAAAAAGCCACAACGGAAGTGACCGCGGGACTCTATTTTCCGACGGACCGATCAAGCGGCAAGTGAAGAAGAAGAACTACAACGTGAAAAGTAAAGGAACGGAGAAGATGGAAACGTAAGTAAAAGTAATTTATTGTTTTATCATTATTCGTTTCACGTTGTAGTTCTTCTTCACTCGCTACTTGATCGGTCCGTCGGAAAATAGAGTCCCGCGGTCACTTCTGTTGTGGCGTTTGTGACTCTACACACGTGACACACGTTTGTAAGACACACCCAGTGCAGTAAATTACTTAATAAATAATTATTTTTTTCATTTGTTAGGCTGATTAACAACAAAACTAAATGAAAATTAATAATAACCTATTTCAATGAGCTGTGATTTATGTTGCTTGTTGTTGGATAATTATTTCTTTTAAACCTGTTACACCGGTGACACTGGCACAGGTCAGGGTTCATCTGAAGTGTCACACAATAAAACTACAAAACAAAACTACAGAAAACTTTGTGAATGCATTTTCCTGTTTCCCAACACCACAGACTGACCCCACAGCACCAGAGCAAAGAACACAGAGCTCAATGTGAAGTTTACACACTCAGGCCTCACCTGGACGTGACCTTTCACTTTCAATAATCATGTCTCTTTTATAAAACACTTTTCTGTCTCATTTTAAACATGATGATACAGAAGTAGAGAGATGAGACAACAGAACAGGGTCAGGTTCCTCTTAAACTCACTCCAGGCTCTCAGACTATTTGTTACTTTACTTAAAGGTGCGCTGCGCAACTTCTCTGGTGGAGGGTCTTTTCTTGTCTCCATGGAGAAGTTATTGCTGTGCATGGAATGTTCCACGGTATGACATTAAACATGATTATTATTTGTTTGTATTGTGATTTTAATGTCTTTCTTATTCAATAAATCACTTTGATGACTTTGTTTGAATTGTGCTACACAAATAAACTGGCCTGGCCTCTTGCAACCATCTAATCTTCGCAATAACATGAAATGATTAATAGAGCGTGTGGAGGTTCAGACTGGAAAACTGAACTTCTATTTGACTCTTCTCCAGAAATCACCTGCTTCTCAGCCTCCATCCCCTCACTCCAAATACTCCTCCACATCATTCACTGCATCTTCTCCTCATCCCGTCATCGTCCCCTTCACCATCTTCATCCTCCCATTGTCCCTTTTGCTCTCTTCATCTTCTCGTCATCCCCTTCGCTCTCTTCATCTGCTCATCGTCCTCTTCATTCTCCTCATCATGATTTGGATGAAGACGTCTCCTAAACATCATGTGGTCTGCATAGTTCTACATCACAATATCTTCTGAGGGGTCTGAGCTCCAAACACAACACATTAAATAAAACTACTACTGTTTTCTCTTTGTTTCTAAGTCTTTGCAGGTCGAAATAAGAATATTTTGTGTCCTGTTAATTAACCTTCTTAATATTTCGCAAAACAGACTCTTGTGAGATTTATACCATGTTATAATGTTGTTTCTAGTGTCGTAGTACTTCAGACCTGTCTTGCCCTCGAGAATTTTTATTTTTTTTTTACTGTCTTGGTCTCGGCTTGGGCTCAATCATGTTTGGACTTGGTCTTGTCTAGGTCTTGAAGGCGCTTGGCCTCAGTGTTGTCTCGGACGCTATCACATTTGGACTCGGTTTTGTCTCGGTCTTGAAGGCCCTTGGACTCGGTGTTGTCTCAGACTCGATCACATTCGGACTCGTTCTTGTGTAGGACTTGATCATTTTGGACTCGGTCTTGTCTCAGACTCGAGGTCTGACACTTGATGAGTGTGATTATATTTCATTACAGCCACTGCTGTCGGTATTAAACTTGTACCAGTGTGTGGGAGCATGTGGGGCGTCTCCCTGCGGCCTGTGCGCTCATCTGGAGCCCGCAGACACTTCGTGGCACATCACCACACATGCCCCCAGTGCGCAACCTCTCCTCAACAGCGTGTGCCCTCGTGTACCAGCATGTTTCACAGGGCAGGTTTTAAACTTCTTAAAATATCCTACATGTCCACCTGCCTCTCATCAGTATTTCGCTTCCCGCTTTTTCACGCTCTCTCTCCCTGCGTACAGCGCACACAGGCTTCCTCCTCAATGAACAGCAAAACGAAATGTGAAGCAAAAACTAATCTAAATTTATGCTACAGTGCTGGCACAGTAGAGGCTTATTGCACAGAGCAGACCTACAGCAGCATGTGGCTGAAGTTTGAGTTATAAAAGTGCATCTGTATTTATCACGACTTGTGTTTGGTAAATGTGCAAAGGCAAATCCCACTGCAAAACCAGTAAGAGAATGTAACTCCAGTTAGGAATACAGGAAAACAGGTTAAAAATCCAACCCACTTTCTTCACTTTGTTCAGTTTTCTGTAAAATGCCAGTGGAAGTTCTCTTAAAGAAGAGGTTCTCAAACTGCGGGTCCAAAAAAGGTGCACAGAGTGTTTAAGTCCAGTACAGTTTGCTTGGCTTATTTTATGCCTAAATTAACATTAATCAGATAAGATGGAGATAGATTTATAAAAACATTGATAAAAATGTGGCAGAATACTCTAAAATTACAAATAAATGTAGAAAATTACAAAGATGATCTTGATTTGATCTCGACGGGCTGTGGTGAGACTAACACCATGAGTACGATCTTTTAAATCACTTCTTAAAATCGTCTTTTATCGTCAGGCCTTTTTATGAAATGTCTCTTTTTTATGTTTGCCTTTTTTTTCTTTGTATTTTCTGTTTTGCGTTTTATCTTCTCTGTGTGTATCGTGTTTTTATTTTGTTGGGAAGCACTTTGTAAACTCTGTGCTATATAAATAAAGATAATTTTTATTGTTATGAACGTGAGTCAGAGGCACTAATCTGATTCTTTATTCTGGAGATTTGAGAGGAGTATTAGCTGGATTTATTTGGGCCTGGACACACACTCACAAATGGTTTCTTAATCTGACACTGGACCATTGTGCTGCGTGCTATGTTTTCCGGATTAAAGTTTTGTGCAGAGGCTTTAAATCACTTCTGCACTGACACTTTGTTGTGTTTTGTTGAGAGCAGATCCTGCCGTCTGATTGGTTGATTTGTTTGTTGTTTGGGGCGTGGTCTTGTGCCGCAGATGAATGCCACACTGTTATGTAAAAGCCTGTCACACCTTCTCGTGTGGTGGGAACTCAGAGCTGCTGTGGCCAATTACGTAGAAAGGACTAAAGGACTAATCCAATACAAACAACTTATGTAAAAGAGTGAATTAAACATCAGTGTTCATCTCATTTACTACCAGCCCAGTCCACACGGGGCTGTCCACTGTCCTCCTGTCCCTCACTGGGACAAAAATATCTCCAGTATTTATGAAACACCAAAGCAGCACTTCAGCCCCTCCTGAGAGATCAGATAAAGCTCCACAAGTTTTAGTGATTTCACTTCATCAAAACCAAACAGGGCCCATATTTTTTAAATAAAGATATTAATTAATGTTAATGAATTAATAATTTTCATATAGCACCTTTCAAGTTACTCAAAAGAGCTTTACAGTTCATTATTCATTCACTAAGCACTCCGTGGTGGCAAGCTACTCCTGTAGCTCTTTAAACTAGGCAATATGGGTGAAGTGCCTTCCTAAGGACACAACAACAGTTTTTGCGACTGGTGCCCCCCTGTGGCACCTGGAATTCCCAGTGTTTCCCATCCAAGTCCTGACCAGACTCGACCCTACTGAGCCTCAGAGATCTGACGACATCAGGCTTTGATGAGCTGGTATGGCCTCAATATTTGGCTATTTTCTGAGCAATGATATCAGGGTTCAGGTATCAATGTGACCCTAAAGGAGTCTCTATCTAAAAAAAAAAAATAATGAATGAATGAATAAAAAAGAAATAAATAACACTAACATGCGCAAGTAAGCTAAAGAAAAGCAAACACACTTTCCTGGGCCAGGTTCAAGAGGAGAGGGTTTTGAGCAACATTCGCACACACACATACACAGCAGATGTTGTATACACATGTGTATATATATGTATATATTTTATTAATTTACTATTGAAATGATGTTTTTACATTTGTATATCTCGCATTTCATTTCAACTTAACAATGCATTAAAGATGTAATTCAGTTTGAACTGATGGACAGACAGATCGAGTCAGTGGAGTGTCCTGTCTGCACTGCCATTCTCTTACCATTAGGGAGGTGTGGCCTAAATGGACCAAACTGCTCTGTTTTCAGCTGGATGAGGCCAGGAATCTAAGATGATAATGTCCAGTGTCCTTTCTTAATCCATGATTTGACAAACTGGGTTAAATTTGTCAATAGGGAGTCCATTCAAGTCGATGAACAACAAGACAGTGAAGCTCAGGGGCACGCAGTCTGTTTCTAGTTTTATCATCTGTATCATTGCAAGACGTTGGGAAAACAGTGCTGCTTGTGATGATAAGTTTCAGTTCCCACTGGCACCCACGTAATTCGAACACTGACAATGTTTCCTCATCATAAACATACAAAGTAGAGGACACTGATTGCAAACTTTGTGGGGTGGTCCCAGGCAAACCATCTGCTCCTGAACGCTGACAAGACCAAGGAACTGGTGATTGACTTCAGGAGGAAGAGGACACCAGTGAAGCCTGTCAACATCCAGAGCGTTGACGTGGAAATAGTGACTGCTCCAAGGATCTTGGCCTCCAGGTGAAAAACAAACTGATCCGTAAAGCTGCTCATGTGATCTGCTGTGAGCTGGGCACATTTGTCACAGTGAGAGACACAAGGACACTGGACAAACTGCTCTCCATCATGGACACTCCTGCTCACCCACTGCACCAGACTATAGAGGGACAGATAATACTCCCTACAACTGCACAACAACTCACACATGTAACAGATAACTCTATGTCCTGTCAATCATCTGAGCTGAGATATTTTACTTATTTTATTTTGACTTGTACATTTACCTTTGGGTCTGGTCAAGTGGTAATCGGAGGGAAACAGGGGCAGATTTTTGACATTCAAATGTCTCTTATTCAGAAACTAGAGGGACTATTGAAATAAGTAAAGTATCAGAATGTAGGAAAGAGTTACACTCCAACAGGGTCAAGTTAAACCTGTGAGATTCTTTCAAGTTGTTCACAAAAAATTTAAAAACTCATGTCGGTAACGGAGGGAATGAAATATGCAGCACTTTTTGGACAATAAATCCAAACAGTGATAACTCTTGGTTCTCACTTACATATCCTTAACAAACTGGTTTGAATATTTGCTTCATATAGTTTTCTACCATATGGTACAAGATTAGGTTGAAAAACCTCTTACTTCATGAGATTTTTTATTAAGAAAGTTCATGGTAACGGAGGGAAAAGTAACGGAGGGAAAATTGTTCAAACAAGTAGAAGGTGCAGGATTTTACATCATTTGTCATTTTTTTCTTCAGAATACTTTAATATTACTTCAAAATGAAAGGAAACTATTTCTATAAAATATGTCAGTCCTTCCAAGCAAATTTTTTATCATTTTAAATACTTTTTTTTTTTTTTTAAATCATGAACCTTCATTAACAGTTCAAAGATCGAATAACACAAGATATGATGAAATACATCCATTTATTTACATGATTAATTTTTCCTTAAGAACCAGTATTTATATATATGAACTGCTTCTCGGCAGGGGTAAGAGCCATGATCAATACTAAACATTTGGCTGAAAATGTCTCAACAAAATGTGGCTAATCACACCACCACAGAATGCTAAATGACACTCACAGAATATCACAAGGCGATAAAGAGCTGGGCAGAGATGACAGGGACGCCCCTGTCTCAGATGCCAACAAGAAGGAAAGAGGGAGACGTAGTGACTTCAACACGTCACACCTGCACATGGTTACCATGGCTACGAGACCAATAGTAAATTCCCAATGCTAGACATGTCCATTCAAACACTGTCAAGCCAATATAATGAATCAAAACAACAAACTGCAAACTTGAAACATAAATTTATTCATGATATTAAACTATACTCACCATTCATTTCAAAGACTTCACTCATTTTTTTTTTATATCTGAGTTTATTCTCAAAATATTGTACATTTTTACAGATAATACTAAAAAGAGATCACCTTAACCTAATACAAAACCATAATTATGAAAACAATACACTATGTATGGAATAATTCAGGGAGAATGCAGTAGAAAGTGTTTACTATATGAACTGTTTTCCCTCCGTTACCTTTGCCAGTAACGGAGGGAAAAAATATGATAATTAATTTAAAAAAAAATGTAGAAACAGAATTCATTAGATTGCTGCAGGAAATGCTTAGTAGTATCAATATCCTGCTTTTAGAAAGTTTCATGATGAAATATAAAGTTTAACACATGTAAAACTAAAAAAAAAAAACATAATTTTTCGGTAACGGAAGGAAAATTTACATTTTTTTTAACTTGTAAAAGACAGGTTTTACCAGATACTAACACCTAATAGTTTTAATTTTCAGATGTTTACTACCTAGAGATGTAGATTAGTCAAAGATGAAGCTTGAAAGTGAACCTGAAGACGATTTGCAGGTCTTTGAAATTTGGGAAATCACTTTTGTTCAAGGCCTAAAAATTTTACCTGTGACATGGTCTGTTTAAAACTTATGTAACTTTAGAACCAAAAATGGTTCAGAAAAAAGGTAAACAGTTTCATAAACTAGAGTACATATGTATCTGTTCAATACATTTTTATATCAAATGCATTAACTTGAATGTTTGGCCTTGCTGTTTACTTCTGCTTGACCAGGCCCATTTATATAATTATGTCTTACTTAACACCTGTCTCTTTCTCTTTTTTGCCACTTATTTAGAATTTAAAGTACTTTCCCTTGTGGATCAATAAAGTTTGTCCAAGTCTAAGTCTGTTGACACATGTTTAACACACGATCTCTGCATATTTAGGCTGAATTCTTCTCTCAAAGACTCCAGACACCTTCACTAGAATCATCTGGATCGTTTCAGCCCTGGAATCGCCAATCTCTGCAGAACAATAGAACAATAGGTAAAAGGAGCTGTTACGTTGAAAAGTGCCGCTTCATGACATCACAAGGTGGAGCAGAGCATTATGAGCTTTGGAGATGTAGACAGACTAATAATAAGGATTAGTCAATCATGAGTCAATTTTGCGTAATAAGTGAAAACTTAATTTAACCTTCTGTATCACCTAGAGCGAGTATTATTTGTATTATGTCATATCATTATCTTAATTATTACCTGTCAGTGAAAAGTGAGCTGTGATTAGAGCGTGTTCTGTCTCTGGAATCATGACCTGTACTTTCTGTCTCTCACACAAACAGCAAACACTCATTATGCTTTTTAATTCACAATACAAACAGCACAGTGTGTCTTTAATGATAATAAAAAATCACACCGTGTCTTTAATAATAATGAAAAAATCACACTGTGTCTTTAACAATGATAGAAACAGCACATTGTGTCTTTAATAATAAATTAACAATCACAATTTGTGCTTTAATAATGATAGAAAAATTACAGTGTGTCTTTAATGATAAAAGAAAAATCAGTGTGTGTTTAATAATAATAGAAACAGCACATTTTGTGTTTAATAATGATATAAACATCACAATTTGTTTTTAATGATATAAAAATTAAAGTGTGTAATAGAAAAATCACAATTTGTATTTAATAATAATAGAAAAATCACAATTTGTGTTTAATAATAATAGAAAAATCACAATTTGTGTTTAATAATAATAGAAAAATCGCAATTTGTGTTTAGTAATGATAGAAAAATCACAATTTGTGTTTAGTAATGATAGAAAAATCACAATTTGTGTTTAATAACGATAGAAAAATCACAATTTGTGTTTAATAATAATAGAAAAATCACAATTTGTGTTTAATAATAATAGAAAAATCACAGTTTGTGTTTAATAATAATATAAAAACCACAGTGTGTGTTTAATAATGATATAAACATCACAATTTGTTTTTAATGATATAAAAATTAAAGTGTGTAATAGAAAAATCACAATTTGTATTTAATAATAATAGAATAATCACAATTTGTGTTTAATAATAATAGAAAAATCACAATTTGTGTTTAGTAATGATAGAAAAATCACAATTTGTGTTTAATAATGATAGAAAAATCACAATTTGTGTTTAATAATAATAGAAAAATCACAGTTTGTGTTTAATAATAATATAAAAACCACAGTGTGTGTTTAATAATGATATAAACATCACAATTTGTTTTTAATGATATAAAAATTAAAGTGTGTAATACAAAAATCACAATTTGTATTTAATAATAATAGAAAAATCACAATTTGTGTTTAATAATAATAGAAAAATCACAATTTGTGTTTAATAATAATAGAAAAATCACAGTTTGTGTTTAATAATGATAGAAACAGCACAGTGTGTGTTAATAATAATGACAGAAACAGCGTTACAGTTTTCCCTCCAGTCCAGCCTGTTGTTTACGTGACGTCATGATACTTGTACCAGTCACTACTTCCACGTCATGGCCCTGGACAGTGAAGATCTCCACTGGTGTCCTCTTCCTCCTGAAGTCTATCACCACTTCCTTGGTCTTGTCAGTGTTCAGGAGCGTAAATCCCCACAGACTCATTATAGTAATTAATTATTAGTATTAGTAAATGGACAAAACATCAGGTATGTAGATGAATTTTAATATTTAGGTTTATTACTTGACTCAAAATTTAATTTTAAAAGTCACATCAAGAAGCTTGGAAACACACAGAAGTTTAACTTGATGAATTTTAAACATATTAGAAATTCTTTAACAGTTGAGGCGTCATATACGTATTTTAACGCCATGATTGTCTCGCATCTTCAATGTGCGTGTAAAACATTTCTAAAGCCGTTAGAAACATTGTATAACAAGCACTAAAAATCCATGAGAAATAGACTCGCCTGAATCACCACTGTTCAATACTTGTCAAATATAAATGGTTAAATTTTGATAACTTGCTTAAATTTAATAAAGTATTAACATTATTTAAAATCATTGATAACTCAGCTGCCCCCCCATTGAGAAAGTTTGTGGTGCTCAGTTCAGAGAAAACCTGCAGAGTCAGAGGAGAGTGTTGTGTTCCAATATACAGAACCTCATTTGGTCAGTCATCATTCTCGTACAGAGCCACAAGTCTCTGGAACAGCCTCCCACATGAAATGATATCATGTACTAATTATGAAATATTTACACGCTTGAACGAACAACGACTTTCAACCAAACAAACCTGTACACGTGAATCTGTCCTGTACGAACGCAGCAACATGAAGTGTAAATATGTAAACAGTGTTTGGATGTGGTGACTGAGACTGAATGAGACTAGAGTTTTACTTATTGATTGACTGGATGAATAATTGTATCACTGTAAGTTGTATTGTATTTTATTGACATTTACGCCGATACTGATAAGTCGACACAGAGAAGAACACGTTTAACTCTTTAACTCTTGACTTCAAATGAACTGTGAGTGTGTTAGTAGTAGTTGGTACTGCAGTCATAGTAGTAGTGGTAGTTGGGGCTGGATTAGTAATAGTAGTAGTAGTAGTAGTAGTAGTATTAGTTGGTACTGCAGTAGTAGTAGTAGTTGGGGCTGCAGTAGTAATAGAAGTAGTAGTAGTATTAATAGTAGTAGTAGTAGTAGTATTAATTGGTACTGCAGTAGTAGTAGTAGTAGTAGTATTAGTTGGTACTGCAGTAGTAGTAGTAGTGGTAGTAGTTGGGTCTGCAGTTGTAGTAGTAGTTGGTACTGCAGTAGTAGTACTTTTAGTTGGTACTGTAGTAGTAGTAGTAGTTGGGGCTGCAGTAGTAATAGAAGTAGTAGTAGTATTAATAGTAGTAGTAGTAGTAGTAGTATTAATTGGTACTGCAGTAGTAGTAGTAGTAGTATTAGTTGGTACTGCAGTTGTAGTAGTAGTGGTTGGTACTGCAATAGTTGTAGTTTTAGTTGGTAATGCAGTAGTAGTAGTAGTAGTAGTTGGTACTGCAGTAGTAGTAGTTGGTATTGCAGTAGTAGTAGTAGTAGTAGTTGGTACTGCAGTAGTAGTAGTTGGTATTGCAGTAGTAGTAGTTTTAGTTGGTAATGCAGTAGTAGTAGTAGTTGGTACTGCAGTAGTAGTAGTTGGTATTGCAGTAGTAGTAGTAGTTGGTACTGCAGTAGTAGTAGTTTTAGTTGGTACTGCAGTAGTAATAGTAGATACTGCGGTAGTAGTAGTAGTAGTTGTGCAGTGAGTGTGTTGTATGTACAGTTGTAGTATGTAGAGTGTGCGTACAGTGAGTGTGCTGGTGTTGTGTACTTTTGTGTGATTGTTGTTGTACTTTTCTGTCCTGTAGATGATTTCACATCAACCTGCCGAGGGACTGAAGACAGAAAAGAGCCACGCTGCTGTAATCTTGTGTTCTAATGTTCATTAATATGTGCTCTCCCTTTACAACTGAATAAATAAATAAATAAATAAATGAATGAATAAATGAGAGCCGCCTGACGCACTTCGTATTTGGAATGCGGCGACTAGTGCGTTAGCTATGTCCATTCATATATGCGGCCTTTGGTATTAGACAGGAGACAGGGTGCTCCCCGGTCGGGCGTCCGGAGGCCTGCCTGACTGGTAGTCGGTAATCCAAGAGACAATGAAGGAGCTGACACCCATCCTGCGCGGCTCCTCACCCATCAAGGCTGGATTGTGTTAAAGGCACTGGAGAAATCAAAACACAATCTCCTCACAGAGCCTTAAAACTGTCCAGGTGAGAGTGAGCCCGCTGCAAAAGATAAACAACCACATCTTTGACATCCAAAAAGGGCCTGGGTGGCAAACTGTAGAGGATCCAGAGACGGTGCCTCCAGGGGTCTGAGCTGAGCCAGAACAAGTCTCTCAAACACTTTTATGACACAAGACGTCAAAGCAACTGGTCTGAAGTCATTAAGTCCAGATGGAATAGTTTTTCTTATTAATTACGTTGTACTTTGCCATGAAATATTCAAAAAGTAAATTCACAAATGTTGAGTCTGATCATTTCTATCAGTGACCTCACAGTATTTTGACAAAAATCTGATGTTCACAATATCTATTTTATATTTTTGCAATATTTTATTTTTGATTTTTTGTTTGAGTCATACAATACACACACAAAAAAGAAAACAGAAAAACAAAAACCTCGTGCCCACCCCACTCCCCCTTAGTCAGGCTGGTGCCACCTAGTGCCTCCGCTCACTTTCATTTCTCTCCAGCAACTAGATCAGCAATCAGAATACACTGGACGGTTCACAAAAACCCCGGAAGTGCAATTTCGGGCACCAGACAATCAGTAAAGAGCCATATATTCAGTGTTGTCAGCGATTCCCGAGATCGAGAATTTAAAGCCGGAATACAGAGAATGTTTGGTGAATATCGTCAAGCGAAAAGACGTTATTGTCCTTCTTCCTACGGGATTAGGGGAAAACTTATTATACCAGTTATGCCCGTTAGCGGCGCATTACATACGTCACGACCAAACAGCAGCGATTGGTTAAATGAAAAAAAGCAAACGAAACGAGCAAATGGATTTTAACACTGCGAGGTCAGACGGTTTCTACGAAGTGAAACCGGCTGAAGAATCAGGCTCACCCCACACAGACACACACACACAAAAAAAAAAAGGGAGGATGCTTCACACGAGCACGCAGTTCAATAGTTCACAGAGATACACAGAGGTCAGTTGAGGTGACATTCACATAATCCAAGTCAGGCTGACGTATTCTAACAACGTTGTTATTATAAGATTTTCTGAGTCTAAGTGATCTTTTCCAAAGACACACAGCTGTTCATTTCTGAGTATCATCTTGGCTTCCAGGTAACTGCAATGTATTTTCTTGCCACTGCCAAAGATATTTCCAAAAATGTTGTATTGTATTTATTTAATGGTTCAATTTTCTCAAAGTTTCCAAGTAGACAAAATTCTGGATCTAAAGGTATTGAAGTTTTTGTGGTTGTGGATAAGACTTGGCAAAAGTCAAACCAGAAACTTTTTACTTTCACACATGTCCAGGTGCAACACAAAAATGAGTCCAATTCTACAGAAACATCATTGGAAACACTGATCAGAATAATCTGGTTTGATGAAGGAAATTATAATGTATAAGTTTATATCGAGCATTGGTGCTGGCAGATCAACTATCTTGACATAAATGTGACCAAATATTATCTTCAGTTGTCGTGTTTAAGTCTGATTCCCACCTCTCAAATGTATTTTCTTACTACTGCCAATGATATTTCCAAAAATGTTGTATTGTATTTATTTAATGGTTCAATTTTCTCAAAGTTTCCAAGTAGGCAAAATTCTGGATCAAGAGGTATCGAAGTTTTTGTGATTGTGGATAAGACTTGGCAAAAAGTCAAACCAGAAACTTTTTACTTTCACACATGTCCAGGTGCAACACAAAAATGAGTCCAATTCTACAGAAACATCGGAAACATTGATCAGAAGAATCTGCTTTTGTCTTATGATTTTTTTTCTGGAGTTAGATATAACTGATGACTGAATGTGTAAGTCTATATCGAGCCTTGGTGGTGGCAGATCGACTATCTTGACATAAATTCAACCAAATATTATCTTCAGTTGTCGTGTTTAAGTCTAAGTTTAAGTCTAAGTTTAAGTTTAAGATTCCTACCTCTCCTTAGATCAATACAAGGTTGGTTTAGGACATTCATTTATCAACAAAGTAAGTTGTAGACCGCGCACCGGCCAATCAGATGTGAGCTGTGAAGTCATGACGTCAAACTCGAGCGTCTGTCTGGGTCCCTTTTGCGGAACAGCACAACAGTAAACAAAACATCGAGATGGATTTAGACGAAGACAGACATTCTGTGTTGCCAACGACTCCCGAGATCGAGGATTTAAAGCCGGAACAAAGAGAAATGTTTGGTGAATTTTATCAAAGGAGAAAGACGTTATTGTCCTTCTTCCTACGGGATTTGGCGCATTACATACCTCATAACCAAACAGCAGCGACTGGTTAAATAAATAAAGTACCCGCCTACTGTCGAGCGAACAAATCCTAATGCAGCAAAGTTAGACGGTTTCCATGAAGTGAAACCGGCTGATGAATCAGGCAAACCCTAATTAGTAGTCACAAAAAACTGAGCATAGGAAAGTCTTAAGCCCTATTTGCACAGGATTAGTACAACCTGTGGACCTTTGGTGAATTGTAATAATTGCGGAGGATTCCTGAGATCTTAATCCCGCGAGAATGCGTCATGTCTGTAATTTGTAAAGTCAAAATTACTCCGCAAATGACCGACTATATTTGTCCAAACACAGACGTCCGGTGGTGATACTAGTCCCCGTGCGGATCTCCATCTCAGTGTTTGTTGTGGTAATTGCCTCGCGTCTTTTCTGTCTCTTTCCGGCTTAAATATGGAATCTGCGGTAGAAATTTTGATTATCAGTTTTGAGCTTCTTAGGGGCAAATTCTAATCTAATCTAAACTGATCTGCAGAAACGGGAAGAGGTCCAAGAAGAGAGACAGTTCTCGCAGGATGATGGTCTGGATGACGTGTGGAGCAGCAAGCGGTAAGGAACTTTTTAAATAATATAACGAGCGAATAACTAACTAGACTATATCCTCCATATCGGGGGGCGGGGGCGATCTAGTGCCGCTAGATCCACACTGAGAACCGAGGGAGGGAGCGATCCACGCAACTCAGCTCGTTAGATCGACACTTAATTAGTCCTGGTTTAGTCTCGATTCAGTTCTATACCAGTCCTGGATTAGTCCCAGTCCAGTCCTGTACCAGTCCTGGTCTAGTCCTGGTCCACTCCTGATCCAGTCCTGATCCAGTCCTGGTTTAGATCTGGTTTAGTCCTGGTTTAGTATCGATTCAGTTCTATACCAGTTCTGGATTAGTCCCGGTCCAGTCCTGATCCAGTCCTGGAATAGTCCCGGTCCAGTCCTGATCCAGTCCTGGAATAGTCCCGGTCCAGTCCTGTACCAGTCCTGGTCCAGTCCTGATCCAGTCCTGGTTTAGACCTGGTTTAGACCTGGTTCAGTTCTGGTCTAGCCCTGATCCAGTCCTGGTTTAGACCTGGTTTAGTCCTGGTTTAGTCTCGATTCAGTTCTATATCAGTCCTGGATTAGTCCCAGTCCAGTCTTGGTCTAGTCCTGGTCCAGTCCTGATCCAGTCCTGGTTTAGACCTGGTTTAGTCCTGATCCAGTCCTGGTTTAGACCTGGTTTAGTCCTGGTTTAGTCTGGATTCAGTTCTATACCAGTCCTGGATTAGTCCCGGTCCAGTCCTGTACCAGTCCTGGTCTAGTCTTGGTCCAGTCCTGATCCAGTCCTGGTTCAGTCCTGATCCAGTCCTGGTCTAGTCTTGGTCCAGTCCTGATCCAGTCCTGGTTCAGTCCTGATCCAGTCCTGGTTTAGACCTGGTTTAGTCCTGGTTCAGTCCTGGTCTAGCACTGGTCTAGTCCTGATCCAGTCCTGGTTTAGACCTGGATTAGTCCCGGTCCAGTTCTATACCAGTCCTGGTCTAGTCCCGGTCCAGTCCTGATCCAGTCCTGGTTTAGTCCTGGTCCAGTCCTGGTCCAGTCCTGGTCCAGTCCTGGTCCAGTCCTGGTCCAGTCCTGGTCTAGTCCTGGTCTAGTCCTGGTCCAGTCACCTTTATACTAACTGCCCTTCCTATTTTTAGAGCTGATGTTAGGATATATCCCGTCGTAATATCAGTAAAACTTTAATAATATTTAAAATTTACGAACTTCGTTTATCATATTACCACACGTCTCCAGGTTGTACTCATCCCGTGCGAATCGGGCATTAGCTGGGGAACAGGTATACTTATAAAAGATCAACCTTTATCCGTTCATTAGTGCATAAACTTAGGTAGTAATTAGTTTGTTTAATTAGTTCATTCAGAAATACCTTGGCGAGCTACTTGAAGGGGGTGGAGAGATACTGGTAGCTCCTGAGTTACAGGGTGGACACCGCTGATTTAGAGGCTTGAAAGTGGAAAATTGCTGTGACTTTTACATTATTTTGGAATGTAAAAGTAACTATAAGAATTATTATTTGCAGCTATAAAACCAAAACATAGCTCCGTCTTATTAATGGATTTGAAAATGATCACTTTTCCTTTCAGAATAACGGGGATTGGTGATTTTGATGAGAGATTATTCAGAATATGAGCAGTTTTATTCGCAGGACTAATATCATAATTCTGAATTCCTTCAACCATTTTTGAAACAGTGTTGGGAAGTTTACTTTTAAAATGTAATCCCCTACAGATTACATAACCCAAAATGTAGTTTGTAACAGAATCCATTAAAATACTTAAAGTGAGTAAAGTAATCTGAATACTTTGGATTACTTGATTTGCTGTAGAGAAGCAAAGACCAGGAAATCTTTACATAAGATGTTTGGCTGATAAAAGTCAATAAAAAAAGCCCAGATTTTACTTAACCAAATAAAAAATATTATTGATAGAAGACGAGGAGACATGGTCCATGCAGCATGATTTAGTCCAGTTAAGTCCTGTTTTAGACCTGGTTTAGACCTGGTTTTAGTCCTGGTTTAGTCCTGGTTTAGACCTGCTTGGACCTGGTTCAAACCTGGTTTAGTCCTGGTTTAGTCTTGGTTTAGACCCAGTTTAGACCTGGTGTTAGTCCTGGTTTTAGTCTTGGTTTAAACCTGGTTTGGACCTGGTTTGGACCTGGTTTGGACCTGGTTTAGACCTGGTTTAGACCTGGTTTGGACCTGGTTTGGACCTGGTTTGGACCTGGTTTAGTGTCCGGCAATGAGTAGAATTACTGGGGAAAAAAAAGGGGGGGGATATAGCCCCAAATGTGAAAACAGGAAAATACCGCCGTGTAATCCACTTATTTCAACAAAGTAACTGTAATCCAATTACCTCTCATTAAAACAGTAACTGTAACTGAATACAGTTACTCATAATTTGTACTCTGATTACTTAACTCCGGTACATGTAATCTGTTACTCCCCAACACTGTTTTTGAATTGAAGCTCAAAAGTGCGTTACATAACAGTCAGCGGTTTCTTCTTACACTTTTGTAACTCTAATCGATAAGACAATGTCCTGTCAATCATCATATCATCTTTGCTGAGGGTGTGCAACAATATCGAAATACCGTATCGTTTAACGCAGGGGTGTCCAAACTTTTTCCATCAAGGGCCACGTTTCTAAACACAGATGAAGCAGAGGGCTGATCGAGAGACGTAGACTGGAGCTCAATACAGTGAATAATTGAAATATGTGTTTGATATTAAGGAAAATGACACCAAATATTCCTCTGACATCTGGAAATATTGGAAGAGCCGGCTGTATGTATTTTAACTCTATGGCCCTTGCATCAGTGTAGTTGTAGTATGTGTGTATGTGCGTGTGTGTTGGTGGGTTTATATATAAATGTAATGTATTGTGGGTGTGTGTCTAGCTGTGTAAGTGTTAGAGAAATGCTTAAGTTGCAATGAAGTTATTAAAATGTACATAAGCTAGCAATGGAAACTTCTGCATTATCTATATGTGTTAAAGTGTTTTGAAACCATGAAACTATGAGTGCGTATACATGCACATCAATAACCCGGTTATGATCGGGTTTTTTGAGTATCCCGGTTTCTTGATGGTGCATGTAAACGCAGTAACCCGGTTACTGCAACATAAAGTTGAGTCACATGTGTCCAAAAGACACTTTCCAGCCTTTCACCACAACAGTAGTCACATAAATAAATTGACCAACATAAATAAAGTGACCAAACGAGTGAAATGACTGTAAAATAAAGAGCTGCGCTAAACCTGCACACGTACAATCTGCACTCGTACGACCTGCACTCGTGTGACGCTGAAAAAAACTAGAACATGAACTATCTCCTATACTCTATATGCACGGAACACACTCACCATCATCAGCACCTCTTCTGTCACAGAAATAACACACATAATCCACAGAGTCGTGTCATTTAGTCCAAAAGAAACTGATCGCATCAGCGGCGCAAGGAGCGAGTTGTTTTTATCGTCGCTAACAGTTTATGCTAATTAGCCAAACGGTCTTAAGTTTCGTTTCTGTAAAACGTAAACAAATGTGATCAGAGCTGAATTATCTGATCAAACGGGCTGATGTGTCTATAGTGTTTATGGTTTATATGTTGTAAAGTTGAGTTTATTTATGCAGAAGATTTTAATGAAGAATCTGCACAGTGGATTGTGGGAGATCTCGTAGCTCCTTAGCTTCTTATGCTAAAGGAGCTCACGGTTTGTATTTTTCCTGGTTTATGAAATTGATTTAAGTTCATTTTTGCGCCTGCGCATTTGTAAGATTATGTCAAGAAACCGGGATACTCCATTTGATCATGTACACGCGGATATGAGTGTCCCGGTTTCTCAGTGCGCATGTATACGCAGTAACACAAATACTGACATAACCGGGGTATGGCTAATAACCGGGTTATTGATGTGCATGTATACGCACTCAATGTTGTGCTATGTCTGCATTCTATACACCGTCTGTGCAAATAGAGAAGTGCAAAAGGTCACTGTAACAGTCTAGGTGCAGATGTACGGGGAACTGAAAGTCCCTGAACCTGTGTTCTAAGAAAGTGAGATATGAGGCGGGAGACGGTGGTGGGGGGAAGTGGAAACTGTCGCAGAGTTGTGTAACTATGTATGTGTGTTTAATAAAAGGGTTGTGCCGAGGTCATACGAGGGGGAGACTGCTCAGTCCAGCTACAGTAGCGGTTGGAGTGTGAAGGCTCACACGTTGACCCCGTGCGCACGTAAAACTTAACAAAGTCTCGAGCACTGATTTTTCTGACCAAGGTGATCTAATCCACAGTCAGTTGGAGGTTACTGGAGATTGATATTGTTAATTATACGCTGTTTGTGTATTATTTCCTGACAGTAAGGCAAGGCAAGTTTATTTGTACAGCACAATTCATACACAAAGTAATTCAAAGTGCTTTACAGAATAAGAAATACATTAAAATCACAATAAAAACAAATCAAAACATAAATAATGATTAAGATTAAAATTTAAAAAACAGAGACATAAATTAGAGAGAAGAGTGTGGAATGAAAACCTTTCAGTCATATGCAGATAATCAGAACTGTTTTGAGTCTGGATTGAAACAGAGTCAAAGTCAAGTCTGTCTCACATGTTCAGACTGTTCCAGGTTTTAGCTGCGTGAACCTGAAACTCTGACTCCCCTTGTTTAGTCGTGACTCTGGGCAGCAGCAGGAGGTCGGTCCCTGAGCTCCTCATGGTTCATATGACACTAACATGTCACAGATGGACTTTGGAGAGACTTGTACACAAGCAGAGTCTGTAAATAAAGTTATATATGTACAGTATTTGGGAGTAACAGATTACATGTACTGAAGTTACGTAATCAGAGTACAAATTATGAGTAACTGTATTTAGTTACAGTTACTGTTTCAGTGAGAGGTAATTGGATTACAGTTACTTTGTTGAAATAAATGGATTACATGGTGGTATTTTACTGTTTTCACATTTTAGGCTAAACCAGGACAAAACCAGGACTAAACCAGGACTAAACCAGGTCTAAAACCAGGACTAAACCAGGTCTAAACCAGGTCTAAACCAGGTCTAAACCAGGTAAACCAGGTCTAAACCAGGTCTAAAACCAGGACTAAACCAGGTCTAACCAGGTCTAAAACCAGGTCTAAAACCAGGTCTAAACCAGGTCTAAAACCAGGACTAAACCAGGTCTAAACCAGGTCTAAACCAGGACTAAAACCAGGACTAAACCAGGTCTAAACCAGGTCTAAAACCAGGTCTAAACCAGGTCTAAACCAGGTCTAAACCAGGTCTAAACCAGGTCTAAACCAGGTCTAAACCAGGCTTTTCATTGTCTTTTAGCAGACAAAACATCTTAGGTGAAGATTTCCTCGTCTTTGCTTCTCTACAGCAAATCAAGTAATCCAAAGTATTCAGATTATGTTACTCACTTTAAGTCATTTAATGGATTACGTTACAAACCACTTTTTTCGGTATGTAATCTGTGATCTGTAGGGGAATACATTTTAAAAGTCACCTTCCCAACACTGTATATATACATACATATATATATTATATATATATATATACACATACACATACATATATATATATATATATATATATATATATCAAATCAAATCAAACTTTATTTATAAAGCACTTTTCATACAAAACTGTAACACAAAGTGCTTTACAGTGATTAAAAACAATCCCACATTTCCATCCACCCACTTACCCAACACCCACACCTGCCCGACCCCACACAACCAGACAACCCAAACACAACACACACACACACTCACGCACACACACACAAACACACACAAACACAGTAAAATACATAAAACGACACATAGTAAGATGTGAGGCTGAATACAGGCGAACCAGTTGAGAAAACAACATCAGAGGAGACGTCTACACCAGGAGCAGAGAGACGTCCACCACCACCAGTAACCACCACATTGTCCAGGGGAGAGATGAAGCCCAAGCACCAACTCTCCACCAGGAGCCCACAGGACAGACCCCGGCAGACCACACCCGACCTCCGCTCCTGATGCAGACGCTCCTACAGAGGAAACACTGGAAATCCTAAAAATATGCCTAAAATAAATAAATATAATAAAATATATAGACCAGAAACAAGTAAAAGTATAAGATTTCAATCAAAAGCTAAGCTAAAAAGGTGGGTCTTGAGCTTGCTCTTAAAAACATGAACATTCTCTGCAGCCCTGAGGTCCTCCGGCAGACAGTTCCATAGACGGGGGCCGTAGTATTGGAAAGACGCCTCTCCATGAGTGTATATATATATATATATATATGTGCATGTTTAATACATCAGAATGAGCCATCTTTATTCATGATAAGATCCTGAAAACCACACAATAAATGTTAAATATTAACTTTATCGATAAAAAAGAAAAAAAAAAAACTAGCAGTAAAAAAGTACATTTTTTGATTGATGCAAGATAATTTGAGCCAAATCACCTGGAAGCCTGAGGGCCAAGAAAAATCTGTCTGAAGGCCGCATTAGGCCCACGAGCCATGGTTTGGACATGCCTGATTTAACAGTATCGATATCATGGGCTGCTGTGTCGATATATCGCCGGGAGTATGTTTTTGGTATATTTTACTTAATTATTTTGTTACAGGGCTACAGTTTTGCTTGTGTAGAGGAAGAAATATATATAGTGATGTGTGAGCGACTGTGAACAAGTCATTTCCTTGCGGATTAATAAAGTTTGTCTAAGTCTTAGTCTAATGCAGTTTGCATAGAGTCCGATGAGTGGAAATACTTGCATGTTTAATTACAGTTGCTTTTGTTGTCGTCCATTGTGTTGGATTTGCTGTGGTTGGCGGTGCCGTGTTTACTTTTTATTTGTTTTAAAAATATCTTTGTGTTCCAATGAAGCAACACCCAAACCTGGGAATGAAAGACAGAACGCTCACATCTAATTAAAGTTTTATTAAGAAACATTTAATCGTGCAAAAGTACTTTGTGTTTAGAGCCATCCTAATCTTGAGCCTAAAGCTAGTTTCTGTTTCAAACACATGAGCCATGTCACCTCGGTGTGGCACTCACATACTCAGCATTTTCTACAACTTTCATTGCCAACCAGTCAACCGAGTTCACTGCGCAAAGCCCTGAAGAAGCTCCTCATTATTTTGTAACGCACGTTTGGGCTGGAATTCAGAATCAATGTCGATATTAGTCACGTGAATATGACTGCTCGTATTCAGAATAATCACTCATCAAATTCAGAAACAAACATTATTTTGAAAGGAAAAGTGGTCATTTTTAAATCCATGAATAAAACTGAACTATGTTTTGGTTTTATAGCTACAAATAATAAGTCACTTTTACATTACAGAAAATGGGAACAGTCAAAAAAATTAGAAAAAAAAAACTTACACCATGATTCTGTCTCATATGGAATAGAATACTTGACAAAAAAACATTCTCATTTCACCACTGCACTATTTTAGATAAGTACAACTTGCTTAATTTTAATAATTTTGTTGATTTTATATATAGATGTTTTATATATAATGTTTTTTATGGACTTGCCCTCCTTCGTTACAGGATTTTATTCAAGTAAAAGTCGTCAGTGGGAACTAGGGCCACGACCCGGGGAAATGTGAGCTCCACACTCCGGAGGCGGAGAGGGGTCACAACAAACACAAACGCCGCAACAAATACAAATGCAACAACACAACAAAAAGCCACAACAAACCAAAAAAGCCACAACACACCAAAAAAAGCCACAACGGAAATGACCACGGGACTCTATTTTAATGCAAACGCCGCAACAAATACAAACGCCACAACACAAAACAAAATGCCGCAACACATTAAAAAGCCACAACGGAAATGACCGCGGGACTCTATTTTCCGACGGAACGATCAAGCGGCAAGTGAAGAAGAAGAACTATAACGTGAAACGAATAATGATAAAACAATAAATTACTTTTACTTACGTTTCCAACTTCTCCGTTCCTTTACTTTTCACGTTGTAGTTCTTCTTCTTCACTTGCCGCTTGATCGGTCCATCGGAAAATAGAGTCCCGCGGTCACTTCTGTTGTGGCTTTTTTGATGTGTTGTCGCATTTGTATTTGTTGCGGCGTTAGCGTTTGTTGTTTGTTTTGTGACCCCTCTCGGCTTCCGTACCACACAGACGCTCCACATTTGGACAAAGTGTGTCTCAGTCAGAGGCTCCAAGTTCTGGAACATTCTCCCATTATCAATAAGAGAAACTCCAACACTGGACACTTTCAAATCTCACTTGAAACAGCGGCTAAAGGAAAAACAGACTTGTGGACACTTTCACTTGTTATTGTTGTTTGTCAGTTAAATTTGTGGCGTCACCTGCTGAGGAACTACAGATGGAAATGAGCATTTTTGCTGTAATCTGTCATAGTTACACTGCAATGTTGTAGATGTTTAATATGCACTGTCCCTATGAAATAAATAAATAAAAAAATACTTTAACAAATGATTCTGGTACTTTCATTCTGCATCAACAGTATACATTTGTGCACTGAAGGTTGTACAACTAAATATTTCGACAGATACTGCTCTCTACATTCAGCAAGTTCATTATTTTTCATCACGTTAAATTCAACACCAACATCTTGACCTGTGCAAAGATTACAAAAACTCAAATGTCTCTCAATGCACAATGTTGACGCTGTTGTTTCCTGTTCTTCGATTACAGAACTGGAAACAATATGCTCCGTTATCACAAATCTAATATTTTTCAAACTTAATAACGCAATGTTTCACAGCATTCTTCATGAAGACCAAACCAGGCCAAGTTACTGGTCAGATCCGTGGACAGTCAGAATGCCCTTTTTCCTGGTTATTTGTAAAGCGATAAAACCACCTGTAATTGAATAACTGTGGAAGATTCCAGACAGAGCAGTGACATAACCACAGATACCAACAGGTGTCGATCCCTCCACCAGAAAAGTTACACAATGCATGTTTAAATTACCTGTAAATGTCAGGACGTCATACTCTGACACTCCCCGTGCCATTTCTGTATATGAACGTCCTGAACTCCACATCATGAACTTCTCATTGTTCTGTTAAATATATGTTTGTTGTGTCAATAAAAACATTGAACTTATAATAGTGAAGCTATAGAGAGTGGGAGGACACCCAGGTACTTGTATTGTCCTGCCCAGTCTTGTTCTGCCACATCGTAATGTTATAATTACATGTTACAATAATAATAATAATAATAATAATGATAATAATATATAACACTTGTATAGCGCTTTTCAAGATAGTCAAAGACGCTTTACATGAAGAGACAAACAAAGGCAAACAAAAGAAATAAGAAAATTAATGAAAGCTGGTTTTAAACAGATGGGATTTCAGGGCTTTTTTAACATGGGGAGTGTGGACGAGTCTCTGTTGTGTTTGGGCAGAGAGTTCCAGAGGGTGGGGGCACCAGGAGAGAAGGCCCTGTCCCCCCCTGGTCTTGGGAGACAGGATGTTGGTGTCAGCTGATCGCAGGGCACGGGTGGGGGTGTGGCAGTGGAGGAGCTCAGAGAGGCAGGTGGGGTCCAGGTTGAACTGGATGCTCTGGGGGATGGGGAGCCAGTGGAGATCTCTGAGGACAGGGGCGATGTGTTCACGGGGGGAGGCAGGCAGCAGGGTTCTGGATGACCTGGAGTTTGGAGGGTGAACTGTAGTAGTTGAGGCAGAAGGTGATAAAAAATAATGTTGTTATCTCCTCAAAAACAGACCTATAATAGGTAATATTGTGCTCTGCCTTTATAATATGAAGTGTAAAAGAGATGTAGTGAAATATATGTATTTATGCCTGTATGTATATATGTGCATGGATTTATATGTGTATATATGTTATGTGCATGTGTATATATGTGCATGTGTATATGTGTGTACGCATGCATGTGTACACACGTATGTACATAAGGGGTATTGTTATGAACATATAATGTAATTGAACATAGAGAACGGACATGTACATGTATGTACATGTGTGTATATATGTGTATGTATGTGCATAAGTGTCTGTATGTAGGTGTATGTACATATGTATATAATGTGTATGATACATATGGATGTGTGCTTGTACTTATGTGTAAATAGCTAAATGGACACTGAACATCTCTAATGAAATGAATAAATATATATATACATAAAAAAAATTAATAATAATAAAAAACAGACCTGGAGTTGTGTTTTGTTTCATAATCTGATGATACAATATCGAAATCATTGGCAGCCATATCGATACATCGCAAAGAGTAGTGGCAAGAATTTGGTAGATTTTACAAAATTATTTAGTTACAGCACTAACAATTTTTTTGTTTTGTTGCTTGTGTAGAGGAAGGAAACTCTTTTATGCAGCAGATTTGACACATTCTCTGTTGTGGTGATTAAAATAGGCGTGTTTCAGATGAACTTTACACATGAAGTGGTTTAACAAAGACTTTTAGTATCAGAGCTATGATTTGGCGTTTATTTTTTATGGAACCCCATCGAATCGATTTGAAACATATCGTATCAAATCGAAATCTCACATCACCATGATGTTTATTGTATCATTGCCATGTTTCGTATCAGCAACTTCTTAATGATGCCCACAGATACAAGCAGGTGATGGACCCTCCACCAGAAAAGCTACACAATGCACCTTTAATTTCCATGTAAACGTCACAGGACGTCACACTCTGACACTCCCTGTCCCATTTCTGTATATTAACACTCTGAATTCCAGATCATGAACTGCTCATTGTTCGGTTTGTTCTGTCAAAAAAATAATTGAACATTAAGACATTGAACTTTTCATAGTAAATCTATAGTGAGTATGAGGATTTCAGGCACTTGTATTGTCCTGCCCAGTCTTGTTCTGTCATGTTCTGTGATAATGACATGTTATAATTACAAAAATAAAACATAACACTTGAATAGTTCTTTTCAAAATACTCAAAGACGCTTTACATGGAGAGAGAAACAAAGGCAAACAAAAGAAATAAGAAACTTAACAAAAGGTGGTTTTAAAGAGATGGTTTTCAGGGCTTTTGTAAACATGTGCAGTGTGGATGAGTCTCTGTTTGTTTGTTTGGGCAGGGACTTCCACAGGGTGTTTGTTAGGTCTTGTGTTTCCTGGTGGGGGGGACTAGCCAGGCTGGTGCCACCTAGTGCCTCCACCCAATTTCTCTCCAGTGACTAGGTCGGGAATCGGAATACACTTGACGGTTTGGAAGGACCCCGGAAGTTGTAGACTGGGCACCGGCCAATCAGTGAAGAGCCGTGAAGCCGGCAATTACTTGGACACCATTACATACATACGCATTACATACGTCTCAACCAAATAGCAGCGATTGGTTAAATTAAAAAAGTACCCGCCTACCATCGAGTGAACAAATCTTAATGCTGTGAGATCAGACGGGTTTCCAGCAAGTGAAACCAGCTGATGAATTGGGCTAGGGGGAGACAGGAGGTTGGCGTCAGCTCATCAGAGGGCACAGGTGGGGGTGTGTTGGTGGAGGAGCTGAGAGAGGCAGGTGGGGTTCAGGACTTGTACACAATGGTGAGGAGTTTGAACTGGATGCTCTGGGGGATGGGGAGCCAGTGGAGATCTCTGAGGACAGGAGCGATGTGTTCACGGAGGCGGGTGAGGAGGCGGGCAGCAGGGTTCTGGATGACCTGGAGTTTGGAGGGTGAACTGTAGTAGTCAAGGCGAAAGGTGACAAAAATAATGTTATCTGGAGTTGTGTTTTGTTTCATAATCTGAGGATACAGCATCGAAATTGTGAACTGTTGTATCAATATATCACCAAGAGTATTTTTTTTGGTAGATTTGACTAAATTATTTAGTTGCAGCACTAACAAATTTTTTGTTTTGTTGCTTGTGTAGAGGAAGGAAACTCTTTTATACTGTAGGTTTGACCCAATATCTCTGTTGTGGTGATTAAAATAGGCGTGTTTCATACGAACTTTGTACAAGAAGTGGTTTAACAAAGACTTTTAGTATCACAGCTATGATTTGGCATTTATTTTTTATGGAAACCCATCAAATCAATTTGAAAGATATCATATCATCATCATTTCGAATCGAAATCTCACATCACCATGATGTTTATTGTATCTTTGCCATGTTTTGTATCGGCAACTTCTTAATGATGCCCACAGATACAAGCAGGTGATGGACCCTCCACCAGAAAAGCTACACAATGCACCTTTAATTTCCATGTTAACGTCACAGGACGTCACACTCTGACACTCCCTGTCCCATTTCTGTATATCAACACTCTGAATTCCAGATCGTGAACTGCTCATTGTTCGGTTTGTTCTGTCAAAAAAATAATTGAACATTAAGACATTAAACTTTTCATAGTAAATCTATAGTGAGTATGAGGATTTCAGGCACTTGTATTGTCCTGCCCAGTCTTGTTCTGTCATGTTCTGTGATAATGACATGTTATAATTACAATAATAAAACATAACACTTGAATAGTTCTTTTCAAAATACTCAAAGACGCTTTACATGGAGAGAGAAACAAAGGCAAACAAAAGAAATAAGAAACTTAACAAAAGGTGGTTTTAAAGAGATGGTTTTCAGGGCTTTTGTAAACATGGGCAGTGTGGATGAGTTTCTGTTTGTTTGTTTGGGCAGGGACTTCCACAGGGTGAGGGCTTCAGGAGAGAAGGCTCCGGTATCCAAGGTCTTGTGTTTAACCCTGGTGGGGGGAGACTAGCCAGGCTGGTGCCACCTAGTGCCTCCGCCCAATTTAATTTCTCTCCAGTGACTAGGTCAGGAATCGGAATACACTTGACGGTTTGGAAGGACCCCGGAAGTTGTAGACTGGGCACCGGCCAATCAGTGAAGAGCCGTGAAGCCGGCAATTACTTGGACACCATTACATACATACGCATTACATACGTCTCGACCAAATAGCAGCGATTGGTTAAATAAAAAAAAGTACCCGCCTACCATTGAGTGAACAAATCCTAATGCTGTGAGATCAGACGGTTTCCAGCAAGTGAAACCAGCTGATGAAACGGGCTAGGGGGAGACAGGAGGTTGGTGTCAGCTGATCAGAGGGCACAGGTGGGGGTGTGGCGGTGGAGGAGTTCAGAGAGGCAGGTGGGGTCCAGGACTTGTACACAATGGTGAGGAGTTTGGACCTGGATGCTCTGGGGGATGGGGAGCCAGTGGAGATCTCTGAGGACAGGAGCGATGTGTTCACGGGAGGTGCGGGCAGCAGAGTTCTGGATGACCTGGAGTTTGAGGAGTTTGAAGGGTGAAGTGTAGAGCAGGTGATTACAGGAGTGAAGGCGGGAAGTGACAAAAATAATGTTGTTATCTCCGCAAAAACAGACCTGGACTTGTGTTTTGTTTCATAATCTGAGGATACAGCATCGAAATTTTGGACTGTTGTATCGATATATCACCAAGAGTATTTTTTTGGTAGATTTTAATAAATGATTTAGTTGCAGCACTAACTAAATTTCTGTTTTGTCGCTTGTGTAGAGCAAGGAAACTCTTTCATACTGTAGGTTTGACACAATATCTCTCTGTTGTGGTGATTAAAATAGGCGTGTTTCAGATGAACTTTACACAAGAAGTGGTTTAACAAAGACTTTTAGTATCACAGCTATGATTTGGCGTTTATTTTTTATGGAACCCCATCGAATCAGTTTGAAAGCTCACTGTATCGAGGTATCGTATCGACAATTTCTTAATGATATCCATAAATACAAGCAGGTGACGGACCCTCCACCAGAAAAGCTACACAATGCACCTTTAAATTCCATGTAAACGTCACAGGACGTCACTCCCTGTCCCATTTCTGTATATTAATAATCTGAATTCCAGATCGTGAACTGCTCATTGTTCTGTCCAAAAAATAAAAACAGTGAACTTTTCATACTAAAATCTATAGTTAGTATGAGGATTTCAGGCACTTTTATTGTCCTGCCCAGTCATAATGACATGTTATAATTACAATAATGAAACATAACACTTTAATAGTTCTTTTCAACATACTCAAAGACGCTTTACATGGAGAGACGAACAAAGGCAAACAAAAGAAATAAGAAAGTTAACAAAAGGTGGTTTTAAAGAGGTGGTTTTCAGGGCTTTTGTAAACATGTGCAGTGTGGATGAGTCTCTAATGTTTAGGCAGGGAGTTCTAGAGCGTGAGGGCAGCAGCAAATAAGGCCCCATCCCCTCAGATCTTGTGTTTAGTCCTGGCGGGGGGAGACAGGAGGTTTGGAGGGTGAAACGTAGCGCAGGGAGGTGACAAAAATAATGTTGTTACCTCCTCAAAAACAGACCTGGAGTTGTGTTTTTGTTTAATTCACACATGTTTAAGTAATCCTTTATTATTAGTCTGTCTACATTTCTAAACCTCAAAGTGCTCTGTTCCACCTTGTGATGTCATGTAGTTGTAGTTTTCAAGTTAACATCTCTTCATCCATTTAGTTCAGTAGAGATCGGCAAATCCAGGGTTGAAATTATCCAAACAATTCTAGAGAAGATGGAAGGAATCTCCAACCTTTTGTGTCCGGTGAGCCTTTCCAAAATGAATTTTCATTTTCGCGGTCGCCAGAAATATAGTCGATGTAAGAGGGCAAACCTTAGATGTACAATTAGATGTGTACAAAACTTAAAACCATTATCTATTTATTGGAGCACAAAGTTCAAAATAACACATTTACAATTATGGGGTAATTAGGGGTGTAACGATATCCAAGTCTCACGATACAATATCGTCACGGTATGAACCTCACAGTACAATATTTATTGTGATATTGTGGGAAAGCTCACGATTAGAGATGTAACAATATCCAAATCTCTCGGTTTTCATGATATTTTCACGATATACATCTCACAGTACGATATTTATTGAGATAGTTTGTGGAGAAAACTGTTCATATGCTACTTTTTCCTCTTAAAATGCCTTGAAAAGACTTACTCCAACGAACTAAGACTCAAAAGTGTTAGAACTGTTATTTCTTCTTGTCGTCTGCACTGAAATGGAGCAAAGGATCATGGTCTATGTAGTTCCCTCTGTCTTTTTTTTTTAGCTATTGCTGCACCATAACTTTTCATTTAAGCAAAGAGACTTGAGATTCGATATATTGTGATGGTCCATGATATTATGGTGAGAATTCCTGACGATACGATATTGCGATATTTCGGTTATTGTTCATCATAATGCACTCAAACTATTATATAACACCCTCATCCTTCCATACCTCAACTATTGTGTGGAAATATGGGGGAATAATTATAAAACAAACATCAATTCCATTTTCTTACTGCAAAAGAAAGTTATTAGAATCATAAATAATGCTGATTAACATTAAAATGACATGATCTCGTTGATCTAAATACTGTAGTTGTCATGTTTAAGGAACATAACAATAAACCAGCTCCCTCAGTGTATCCAAGACATGTTCAAACCCAGAGAGAGTGAGAACAATCTGAGAGGATTGAGCCTCTTTCAGAAAACTCTTGAGGAGCAGCCTGAAAAGTCGCTGCGTCTCCATCAGAGGTGTTCATCTGTGGAATAGTATCGCTGAAACTTTAAAAGGCTCTAAAACAATTTACACATTTCAAAAAATATATAAGACTAAAATTATAGAGAAATATAGAGAAATACAATAAATCATATTTTACCCCATCAAACCTACAGATTAACTGTAACCCTCAACTATACTTAATATTTAAGTGTATTTATAAACCAATAGGTATAAATATTAACATGTACAGGGTCAGTGTGTGTGTGTGTGTGTGTGTATGAACATCGACATATAGGCGAGTTTCAGCTGACGTCATTGTTATTAAAAGCCCGCGTTGCTGCTGGGAAATATTTTGGTCGGAGGCAAGAAACACGGTAGCGTCAAACACAGTGTGTAACCTCGCGTATTTATCCCCGATAATGGTAAATTCCTGCTGCATTATCGGATGCACAAATAGAAGCACGGAAGAAGGAAAATGTCTTTTTCGTATTCTGAGTGAAAAGAACCGCTAACAGCGATTTAAACGTCTTTCAAACATCCGCATAGCAAACGAAGAAGATCCTAACAAACCGTGGACTCCAACAAGTTCAACAACACATCGAGACTCTTGGAGGTTTTCATCTTTTCTGCTGTGAATGGCCCAGGAGTTTCCACCAAGTCATTGTGGATATCGCCCAAGTGAATATTTGTCCAGGTAGTTGGTGATTCTGACCAGAAATTTGGTTTGGTCCACCTTTTGTCGGGGTTGAAAAGAGTGATGTGGCGTCTGTCGATGCTTATGACCAATTTCTGGTCAAATGGTCTTGGGTCCTCTGCCGTTAGAGTGGATAAATAACCGGGATCAATACCCTTTACGTGTTTTCTCGCTCCGTCCGTCATGTTGAATTAGTGTTTCTTGCCGCCGACCAAAATAATTCCCAGCATGCAACGCGCGCGCTTTTGTCAACAATGAAACTCGCCTATATTGGATTGTGTGTTCTGTATTATGTAGTGTATGTGTACACTAAAAGATTGAGGGACATTTTCTTTCCTGCTCTCATAAAAGATGAGTTTTGTGTTGTTTTTTTTCTGTAAATAGTTCTGCATCTTGTGTTTCCTGTTTTATATGTTATTAGGGTTTTGGCAAAACACGTGTTAAACTTCAGCCTAAACCCCTTTGGTCTACAGAATAACCTTATTGATACGCATTAACTGCATCATTAGTTTTTTGTGTTAAATCATTGTTATATGATGTACGGTTATGTTAATTGACCGAAGAAAAAAAAACTACTACTACTACTAAACTAGTACTATTGTTACATCCCTAATAGTAATTAATCAAATTGGAGTTGTTCAGTACAATACGTATAATTCTGAAATCCCTTGGCGAGCGACTTGTAAGGAGAGTTACTGGTAGCTTCCGAACTACAGGAGAACCTGGGTTTATGGAGTTTTAAAACACAATGGAGCACTTCCTGTATTAAAAAATGACAAGGTGGAACAGGAGTTTTTTTTGTTTGAGAGAACAACTCAATCAGTCAATCTTTGTTTACAGAGCTCTTTTCAACACTCAAGTGTGAATAGAAAGGTGAGAAAAATGAGCCTGGATTTGAACAGGCCAGAGTCTGTGATGATGCACACACCGGCCTCATTATGCAGAGTTTTTATGAATGAAACAAAACAGAACTCCAGGTCTATTTGTGGTGAGGAAATAACAGTGATTAATATCTGTTCACATTCAGCCTGTCACACTGATCTGGGCCCTTCCGCTCGCGGCCGCTCCTGTCACTCTGTGTCCACATATCAATCAAGGAAAATAAAACATTTAAAGAGAACTGTGAGAACTGCCAGGAGACAGTTCCGTGTTAGGAATTTATTTACAGAGAAAATAGTGAAATGCAAACAGCAGGATCATCTAGAGCGGGTTAATACAAACATTCTGGCACCACGGCAAAACAAACTCACGAGACAGTGATTATTTACACTCATACCATGTATCAATACTATTCATTACTATTTCATAACAGACTTAAGGATCAGCTCTTAAAGTAGCTCCGACACACACCAAAGTTTTTTTAATCTAATTTCAAATCTGATTGATTAAACTTTTAACCCTAAATAATTCTGTGAATTATTTTTTTTTTTGGGCAAACTTTCCGTCCAATCTAGTTTACTCAAATTAGGGGTGTCAAATTATCGCGTTAATTGCGATTAATTAATTACAGTCATATTTAGCGCGTTATGTTTTTTAATCGCGTTAATCTCATTTTTAATCTCTAACTTTAGTGTTTCTGTATGTGAGTTGCTTTATTATAAAACCTGTTTTTATGTGTTGTTGGGACAACACACACACACACACACACAAAAAACACATTTATACATTTTTTTATTTCGGTAATTCCACTCATTGCCGGAAACCCACACAAAACGCGCGCAGTAAAAGCGATGTAAACGTCATGTTAACGCTGGCGGCGTCAGTCACACAATGGACGAGGTCGAAGAGCCAGTAGAACAGAGCAGCAGTGCACAGGTAAAAACACATTCGTGTCTTGGAAATTCTTCTCCCGACGTGAAATATAAAAGAAAATAAATATAAAATCGCCTACAACTTAAATGTCACTGGTGAAAACAACCTGCATAGACTCATGATGTCTGCACTACTGTCCTATAGTGACCTGCCACATGAGGGGACACGCACACACAAACACACACAAACACAACACAACACACACACAACACACAAACAAACACAAACAAACACACACCTTCATCATCGTCATCAACCTGAGAAAGCGCGGACCACGTTTCCTTCCGTAGTTACTGCGTGGACACGACGTGCTGCCGTGAGCCGCGTGTGGATCGTGTTTTCTCGCGTACGCGGCGTAAACCGCGCTTCCTCCTGTGCCTCTAAACCAGAACTAACACCAAGACTAAAACCAGGACTTATCCAGTCCAGGACTAAACCAGGACTAAACCAGAACTAAAACCAGAACTAAAACCAGGTCTAAACCAGGACTAAACCAGAACTAACACCAGGACTAAAACCAGGACTAATCCAGTCCAGGACTAAACTAGGACTAAACCAGGACTAAAACCATTGATCTCATATATAAAACATTTCTCTATCAATAATATTTTTAATATGGTTAAGGAAAGACTGGACTTTTTATTGTCTTTAAGTCGACAAAAGTTATTATGTTCATATTTCCTCGTCTTTGCTACTTTACAGCAAACAGTTTCTTATTCATGGAGACTTGGGCTCAACAGACAAATTGAAGAGATTTGTTAAACAATAAATGACTTTATAAAGTCACTTTTTTTTGTTCTATATCAGTCTTTTGATCTGCCACAATAATGTAATAATGAATTTAAATGAAAATACCTCAAATTGAAGCTTTTCTCAGCTATTTTTAGGTGAGATTAAAATGAGATTAATTAGATTAATTAATTACAGATCATAATTAATTAATCTCTCAATTTTTTTAATCGCATGACAGCACTAACTCAAATATTAAATAAGAGATCTATTTCCCTCTGTATATGTTTGTATCAAAATTGTAAAGAAACAGAAGCGAGAAAAGACAAGACAAGAAGTGACCCGTAAATAGTGCCCCCTGTAGGGAACAGTGTGGACATTCAGCCATTTTCCAGATTCCATATAGATTCTTTCTGCAGTGGTCAGAGGTCAGTCTAACCGCACACACTGGTTTGAATCACAACTCCAAGCATCTTAAATTTGGTATAAACTCATCTTTATACATGTAAAACACACTTGAGTTTTAAATCAGACCTTTTCTGGAAGATGGACTTTTCAGAGCTTTTAAAACGTTCTAGCTGTTTCCCTTCACCATTTACTCACCTGAAGTTGTATTTGGAGTGATTCATGCTGTTTGACCAATCTTTGTTTTGATTTTGATTGTTTATTTTCAAGATGTCATTTTTTTTCCCGGTATCACGTCGATACACGCCCACTGTGAGGTATGCACTTCCTTCTACAGTTTCATTTTCTTAATCTGTGAAACTCAGAGGATTTGCCAGTTTCACGTACTCATTTTGGTACAAATGAAAAAAAAAAAAAAAACTAAACAGCTACCTATCGCAGGTGCTGACAGCTACATGGCTCTTTACTACCTGTGGTCAATATTTATCACAGTTTTACATCAGTTAAGTGGCAGTTTGTGGAATAAAGTACAAAAATAACAGAAATATCCTTGAGTTTTAAAGAGGAGCCTATACATATTTATATTAGTGCTGTCATGCGATTAAAAACATTTAGAGATTAATTAATTATGATCTGTAATTAATGAATCTAATTAATCTCATTTTAATCTCACCTAAAAATTGCTGAGAAAAGCCTTCAATTTGAGGTATTTTCATTTAAATTCATTATTACATTATTGTGGCAGATCAAAAGACTGATATAGATTTAAAAAAAGTGACTTTATAAAGTCATTTATTGTTTAACAAATCTCTCCAAATTGTCTGTTGAGCCCAAGTCTCCATGAATAAGAAAATGTTTGCTGTAAAGTAGCAAAGACTAGAAAATCTGAACAGAATTTGTCTACTTAAAGACAATAAAAAGTCCAGTCTTTCCTTAACCATATTAAAAAATATTATTGATAGAGAAATGCTTTATATATGAGATCACTGGTTTTAGTCCTGGTTTAGACCTGGTTTTAGTCCTAGTTTAGTCCTGGAATGGATTAATCCTGTTTTAGTCCTGGTGTTAGTTCTGGTTTAGTCCTGGTTTAGACCTGGTTTAGACTTGGTTTTAGTTCTGGTTTTGGTTCTGGTTTAGTCTGGTTTAGTCCTGGACTGGATTAGTCCTGGTTTTAGTCTTGGTGTTAGTTCTGGTTTAGAGGTTCACAGGAGGAAGCGCGGTTTACGCCGCGTACGCGAGAAAACACGATCCACACGCGGCTCACGGGAGCACGTCGGTGTCCACGCAGTGTCTACGGAAGGAAACGTGGTCCGCGCGTTCTCAGGTTAATGACGATGAAGAATGTGTGTGTGTGTGTTTGTTTGTGTGTGTGTGTGTTGTGTTGTGTGTTTGTGTGTTTGTGTGTTTGTGTGTGTGTGTTGTGTGTTTGTGTGTGTGTGTTGTGTGTGTGTGTGTGTGCGTGTCCCCTCATGTGGCAGGTCACTATAGGACAGTAGTGCAGACATCATGAGTCTATGCAGGTTGTTTTCACCAGTGACATTTAAGTTGTAGGCGATTTTATATTTGTTATTTTCTTTTATATTTCACGTCGGGAGAATAATTTCCAAGACACAAATGTGTTTTTCCCTGTGCACTGCTGCCTCTGTTCTACTGGCTCTTCCACCTCGTCCATTGTGCGACTGACGCCGTAAACATTAACATAATGTTTACATCGCTGTTACTGCGCGCGTTTTGTGTGGGTTTTCGGCAATGAGTGGAATTACCGAAATAAAAAAATATATAAATGTGTTTTTGTGTGTGTGTGTGTGTGTGTGTTGTCCCAACAACACATAAAAACAGGTTTTATAATAAAGCAACTCGCATACAGAAACAGTAAAGTTAGAGATTAAAAATGAGATTAACGCGATTAAAAAACATAACGCGCTAAATATGACTGTAATTAATTAATCGCAATTAACGTGATAATTTGACACCCCTAATTTATATATCTGTCTTAATCTGAAAATTTCCATCCAAACCAGAGTCAGTTTACGTGTAAGTGAGGCATTTCTCTGAGTATTTAAACCTTTTAACTAAATGAATAGATAGATTCATTTTTCAGCAGCAACAATAAGACAACAATAAGAATACAGTAGAAGGTGTTGTCTGTTACTTTCATGAGTTTAATCAAGACTATTGTGCAGTTTGGACAAGGCCCTTGTATTCAACACACTAAGAAACAGGAATTACTTTTACATATGTCACATCTCCTGCTTGTGTCCAACCACAAAGTCAAATTACAAACACAAAAAGAGAAAAGAAAAGCTTAGAATTTTAAAATCTTAAATATAATGATGCTAAATTCTCAGGTGTGGAAAAGCCTTCCTCCTGACTCATCTGTTTCTGGCCTATTCACTTCACCACAGCACCAGACCGTAGCTGCACTGCCCCATGTTTTTACTGTATTTAAAGGGCCCATGTTACACTATTTTCCGACCTATATTGTATTACCACATGACATCACAAGGTGGAACAGTGTTTTATGTTTGAAAGAGGAACTCAGCCTAAATCTGCAGGGTTTGTGTGTGTTTAAACATGTGTGAATGAAACAAAACACAACTCCACGTCTGTTTGTCATGAGTAAATTACATTAGAACATAGAAATCAAAACCGTGTCTGGTCAGCTGATTTAAACAGGTTCATCCTCGTCCCGGTTTATAGCTCCGTGGGCACGTTTTCCGTATTTCGATTGCCTCTTTAATCCAGAGACGACGTTTGTTTTCCTCTGTTCCAGTGACGTTTGCTCCGTCCCAGTCCAGAATGTGCTTCTCTCTTTTTACAGTGTCAGAAAATGGTCTATTTGAGTTGTTCCTGTTCTGCTTTGTGCTTTGTTGCTCCTGTTTCGCCTTCACCGTTTCCTTCTCGAACTCTGTTGTACATTCCTTTTTTCATGAACTGAACATCCTCATTGTTTCCCTGATGTGTGTTTTATTGCAGGACATGGAGGGTTTATGACATTACATTCAGATGACCAAAGTGCTTCAACAAAAACAGAAGAAACAAGAAATGCAGATAATACAATATGTGAAAACTACAGTAAAACACTAAGGCTTTGTTCAGTCTGCAGCCTGGAAGCTGCCAAGTCAGATTTTTCGTCCCTATGTTCCTGTATCTGATCTTTTAATGACAGTCTGAACGACACAGATCTGATTTTTTCAAATGTGACCCAGGACACTTGGATATGTGCTCCTGAAACTGATACATATCTGATCTTTTGACATGCGACTTCAGTCTGAACGGTCAGGTCACATTCATCCCACCAACACGTCAGGCTCGGAGTCGAGTCAATGGAGGGAACGCGAGGTTGCTGAGTTTATTCATATTTGAAATCATTGCCAAGGAAATGTCCGAGCGCGGCTACAGACGGTCCTGGCTCCAATGTCAACAAAAAATAAAGAGCCTGCGAGCCATACCCATTTATTTATTCATGTTTCTCTACTAATTTTTTATTAATATATTTCTATTTATTTTTATTGTTGTTGCGTGTATGTATATGTATACATATATTTATTTATATTTTATTTTATTCGTTTTAAGTACATATGGTCACCAAATATAAATCAAAGACTCACCTGCGATTGATGGATTGTATTGTGCAAGTATTGCATAGTGAATGTGTGAATGTGTATGAGTGTGTGAGAGTGTGGAATTTGTTAATTTGTTATTTGTTATTATTATTATCATTATCTTTATTGTATTTTATTTATTTATTATTATTATTATTATTATTTTATTTTTTATTTTTTTATTTTTTTTTTTTGGTTATATGTTGACCTGTGTTAACGTGGTCAGTTGTTCAGATGGATTTTTTATTGTCTGAAAATTAATAAAAAAAAAAAAAGAGCCTGCGAGCCAAGTACAACTAAAGACTCAAACAAACGAAGCGGCCGTGGATGTGTAACCTGTCCATTTTACCAAGAACTGGATCGAATTTTGGGAGACAAGTGTAGAGTTTAGGCGACTTCCGTAAGCACTGAGTCACTGTGTGTGACGTCGCTGTGTCCTCCAATGCTCAAGCAGGACACTTTTGGGACACACTGGAGATCACATACAAGTCACATTTAATTGGAAAAGTGAAAAAAATCTGATTTCACAAAAAATCTGAATTTAGCTTTAAGCTCTGTAATCTGCAATCTCCTCCTCCTAAGATATCCTGTATAGCAAGTATTCCATGAGAGAAGAGGTGAGTTTTCAGTGTAGTCTGAAATTAAACTGTGTTACAGACTGAGAGGATCTGACAGGTCACAGGTGTCGGCATAAAGATAAAAATGATTACTTCAATCTAAAATAGACATTAGAAGTGTAAAGGTGTGATTCAAAGTGTCCCACAGCGTGACATGAAATAACACTTGCACTACTTGGCACTTCATAATCCCCGTTACCTAGCAACCGAATGCCAAGCGTAATTAAACTAAACTGCACAGTAATTATGACTGTGCAGGTTAGATTATACTGGTTTAAATGACAAAAACTGTAATTAATATTTCAAGTAGTGAATACAAAGGCATGAAGATGTGTCACGTTTTTAAAAGGAAACTCAAAACTTTTACTTTTTTTTAAATTTAAATTATTATTAGCAATATTATGTTACTTAGTTCTGATCACATCTTCATCAAATTTTAACTCTACATTTTTGACTCTAAGCTTTAGGAGCTTTATGGGGCTGCTGTTGTTTTAATCTTTGTAATTTTTCTGAAAAGTGCTATACAAATAATTTGATTGATGGATATGCATTTTAAAGGTGCTCTGTGTAACTTTTCTGCTCGCCTCGAATGTCGTCGTCTGGAATGTTGCACAGTATGTTCAGGGTTTAAGGGACAGCTCAAAAGAAATGACGATTGAAACTTTTTTTTTTTTTTTAACTTAATTTTTATTTTCTTTTTCAGCAATAATACAATGATTTAAAATCAATACAAACATTTAATTTTTTTTAAACAATATATGTTTGTAACAAAAAAGGAATAAGCAAGCAACAGGGTAATAATGACATAATTAAATGTCCATTCTATATGTATCAGAGACAGTTATAAAAGAAGCTCCATGTCGTCTCTACTTTACTAGCAGAGGCAAAACAGGTTTCCAGCGCTTAATAAATATGTGTTTTTGAATCCTTAAAGAATAGTTCATCTGCTCCATTTGGTATATATCCCAGACTTTCTGAATCCATATGTTATTAGAGTTTGGATCTGGTTTGAGCTTCTGATGGTTAAACATTTTAAAGCAGCAGTAAGTAAAATATCCAAAAGGTATTTTTCATCTATTACTGTTATTAGTTTGTACGACCATAAACGAAAACAAAAAATCCTTACATTTTTCATTCTCATTACTGTTTATTTTATACGACCATGAAGGAAAATATGTTTCTGCATGTGTGTATATGTGTGTTATGCATATGTGTACAAAGATTTATATTGTCTTATATATATGTAAGACTTATGTTATAAGTCTTTGTACCAATTGTCTATGTCGAAGCACGTTCCCTCCAGTTCATCATAATAATACGTTTAGCTGATAAAAAAAACAGTGAAAATATGTGGTCCAGTTTTATATCGCCAGACGGTCGAGTGTGTAACAAGATGTGATTCTGTACATATCTGTTCCCAGGTCTCTGCCGCAGTGTCGGGGAGTAACAGATTACATGTACCAGAGTTACGTAATCAGAGTACAAATTATGAGTAACTGTATTCAGTTACAGTTACTTACAGTTTAAGTGAGTGATAATTGGATTACAGTTACTTGGTTGAAATAAATGGATTACACAGAGGTATTTTCCTGTTTTCATATTTTGGACAATATCCTTTTTTCTTTTTTTTTCTTTTCGGTAATTCCACTCATTGCTGGACACTAACCCAGGTCTAAACCAGGACTAAACCAGGACTAAACCAGGACTAAACTAGGTCTAAACTAGGACTACACCCAGGTCTAAACCAGGTCTAAAACCAGGTCTAAACCAGGACTAAACCAGGTCTAAAACCAGGTCTAAACCAGGTCTAAACCAGGACTAAACCAGGACTAAACCAGGACTAAACTAGGTCTAAACTAGGACTACACCCAGGTCTAAACCAGGTCTAAACCAGGTCTAAACCAGGTCTAAAACCAGGTCTAAACCAGGACTAAACCAGGTCTAAAACCAGGTCTAAACCAGGTCTAAACCAGGACTAAACTAGGTCTAAACTAGGTCTAAAACCAGGTCTAAGGTAGGTCTAAACTAGCTCTAAACTAGGACTAAACTAGGACTAAACCAGGTCTAAACTAGGTCTAAACCAGGTCTAAAACCAGGACTAAACCAGGTCTAAACTAGGTCTAAGCTAGGTCTAAACCAGGACTAAACCAAGACTAAACCAGGACTAAACCTGGTCTAAACCATTTCTAAACCAGGTCTAAAACCAGGTCTAAACCAGGACTAAACTAGGTCTAAACTAGGACTAAACCCAGGTCTAAACCAGGTCTAAACTAGGTCTAAACCAGGACTAAACCAGTTCTAAAACCAGGTCTAAACCAGGTCTAAACCAGGAGTAAACTAGGTCTAAACTAGGACTAAACCAGGTCTAAACTAGGTCTAAGCTAGGTCTAAACCAGGACTAAAAAAAGACTAAACCAGGACTAAACCTGGTCTAAACCAGGTCTAAAACCAGGTCTAAACCAGGACTAAACTAGGTCTAAACTAGGTCTAAACCCAGGTCTAAACCAGGTCTAAACCAGGTCTAAAACCAGGTCTAAACTAGGTCTAAACTAGGACTAAACCAGGTCTAAACTAGGTCTAAACTAGGTCTAAATCAGGACTAAAACCAGGTCTAAACCAGGTCTAAACCAGGACTAAAACCAGGACTAAACCAGGACTAAAACCAGGTCTAAACTATGTCTCAAACAGGATTTAACAAGGCTAAACTTCATATCAATATTTTTATTATTTCTGGGCTTTTTATTTTCTTTTATCAGACAAAATATCTTATGTGAAAATTTCCTCGTCTTTGCTTCTCTACAGCAAATCAAGTAATCCAAAGTATTCAGATTACATTACTCACTTTAAGTAAATTAATGGATTACGTTACAAACTACATTTTGGTGTATGTAATCTGTAATCTGTAGGGGATTACATTTTAAAAGTCACCTTCCCAACACTGTACATCTATTGTCATCTACGCTTCCCATCTTTCTTGTATATATTGGGTATTATTATTACACATACAATGAAAACTTTTTTTAAAAACTTTGGACATTTTCCAGTTTGAGACAACAGTAAAAATACTATTCTTATGGTAAAACATAACAGTGAAAGTAGGACTACAGATATATGGCACAACATTTTCTAGGTCATTTAGCTATTAAAATTCTGAATAAGCAAATGCCAAATGCCAATCCCGGTTTTTATTTTGTTAACTAAATCCTTGAAACCAAATAGAGAAACTTGCTGTGGAAACCAGTTTGTCTGTTCCACATTTTTGAACTGGCTGAGCTGGATATACGGCAGATTTTTGGATGACTCAGCGAACCTATGAATATTTAATATAAGAATGATATGACGGATGGTTATTAAACAATCCATGAGAACAAAAGACAATATCACTTCATGTATCTGAGCGTAGAACAGGTTTAAGATCCTAATAATACAAAATAATTACACTATTACCATAAGAACAGAACGTTTTATTCGCGTGGATTTCTGTCCGCACGAATGGTCGCCTTGTAACGGTAAACAAATACAAAAACATGAATACAGAACGAGGTGAAGTTAAAGGCGCATTGTGTAACTTTTCTGGTGGAGGGTCTGTTAAATGCTGGTCTCCATGGAGATGTTATGGCTTTAAACCCTTTCACTCTTCAAACCAGACCAAGCTACAGGTTTCTAGGTATTTATGAGCTTTAAAACCACCTGCAATTGAGTAAATAAAGTAGAGCTGTTTAATGTCACACTGCGGAACATTCCGGGCTGAGCGGGTGACGGACCCCCGACCAAAAAGTTACATAGTGCACCTTTAAATACAGTAAAAGCAAACAGTTACAGACTCTTCTGAGCTTTAAGTCGTGTTATAATGTTGTTACCTCCTCAAAAACAGACCTGGATTTGTGCTTTGTTTCATTCACACGTTTGAGTAATTAAGTAATTTTTTTTAACTCCTATATTTTTATTGAAGTATTGTATTAGACAATTACAATTACAATTACAATTACATAACAGCGCTACCGACATTCCAAATGCATGACTACTGTACACTTAAGCGCGTAATTACACATGGCTTAAAACTCGCAAGAATCAATTATGTCCTAATATAGGACCTTTAAATTTAAATGTCACTTTCAGAAAGATGTTTACTTGGCATTTTAAGAGTCTGAAAACACAAAGATTCGGGGCTGTTCACACACAAAGACACAAAAATGGGACAAACTCAACCATATCTGAAGGAGCGCTGCAAGAAACACAAAGGTTCAAATAATTCCAGATTGTCCACAATTTAGATTTACTCACAGTGGGAAGACGAAGCACAACTTTTGCTCAAGTAAGAGCACTGTGACTTCAATAAAAATGTAGGAGTAAAAATATACTGCTAGAAAAGTACTCTGAAAAGTACAATTTCTTTACAGAATACACTAGACGGTTTGCAAAAACCCTGTAAGAGCAAAGAGCCATATATTCTGTGTTGGCAACGATTCCCGAGATCGAGGATTTAAAGCCAGAACAAAGAGAATGTTGGGTGAATTTTATCAAGGGGAAAGACGTTATTGTCCTTCTTCCTACGGGATTTGGGAAAAACTTAGCCCTGTTACGTGATGACCAAATACCAGCGATTGGTGAAATGAAAAAAAGTACCTGCCTACCGTCGAGCGAACAAATTCTAAAGCTGCGAAACCGTGAAACCGGCTGATGAATCAGGCTTGGTCAAGTATACTATCGGTCAAAAATTTTAGAGCATCCTAATTTTTCTCAGTTATTTATTGGCGATTCAAGTCGTCAGTGTTGTGAAGGTGACTTTTAAAATGTATTCCCCTACAGATTACAGATGACATACCCCAAAATGTACTTTGTAACGGAAACCATTAAATTACTTAAAGTGAGTAACGTAATCTGAATACTTTGGATTACTTGATTTGCTGTAGAGAAGCAAAGACGAGGAATCTTGTAACATAAGAAGCTTTGTCTGCTAAAAGAAAATAAAAAGCCCAGATTTTACTTAACCAGATTAAAAATATTATTGATAGAAGAAGAGGAGACACGGTCCACATGGCATGATTTAGTCCTGTTAAATCCTGTTTGAGTTCCGGTTTTAGTCTTGGTTTAATCTTGGTTGAGTCCTGGTTTAGACCTGGGTTAGACCTGGTTTTAGTAGTGGTTTAGACCTGCTTTAATCCTGGTTTAGTCCTGGTTTAGAACCTGGTTTAGACCTGGTTTTAGACCTATGATATAGCCCAAAATGTGAAAACAGTAAAATACCTCAGTGTAATCCATTTATTTCAACCAAGTAACTGTAATCCAATTACCACTCACTGAAACAGTAACTGTAACTGAATACAGTTACTCATAATTTGTACTCTGATTACGTAACTCTGGTACATGTAATCTGTTACTCCCCAACACTGCAAGTCGTGCAAGTCCAACGAAGAGCTTGAAATGGTACAAAGGTAAGAACTGAACAGAGGTTTAAAAAAAAAAAGAAAAGATAGAAGATACAAAACACAAGTCCAAGTTCTGCCAAAACCACCTCAGGAAAAAAGAACAAGATGGTAAAGCTTGAAAGCATGAAGCGTCCACAGCAGCACAGTGTCCAGACTTAAAGTCCATGGAGCTGGTTTGGGATGAACTGGACAGAAGAGTGAAGCGACCGACAAGTGCCACACATTTATGGAAACTTCTGCGACAGACTTGGGAAGAACTTTCTGAACAATATTTGATTTCTATTGTGAAACGAACGAGCCACGAGTGTGTTCAGCTGTTCTATCTGCCAAAGGTCGACACTTTCATCAATCAAATGTTGAGAATATGTTTTGGTCAAGCGTAAACAGTAAAAAACTAGAAAAAGTGCGGTGTTCTAAAACTTTTGACTTTTGGTAGTGTAAATGTAAGCGTAAATACCACTGAAAACAATCCACCTCTGATTGTTGAGTTGAATTTGAATTGAAATTTCAATATTGCGTCAAGAACTCAGACACAAAGGGCCATTATTTGTTATAAGCCGAACGTGACCACGTAATTATTGCTTCCACTCCTTCTAATTAATGTTAAGGCAACGTCCACAATAGAGGATTTGAACACGTAATTCTCCCTGACATTCCAAATGCATTACTATTATTAAACACTTAATTAAACTGACAGAAGCTGCGAAAGTGTGATGGTCTAAGGTACGCGCTTCTGACTTGTGTTTGGAAACTCAACTGTGATGATTTTAAAAACAGTGTCCAGACGAGCACCTCGGACACTTCTTTTTTCTGTACTTTTCCACAAATAAGAAGGTGCACCAGTTGAGCATTTGCCGTTCATCTGAAAGTTTGGCGGTTCAAATCTTGCTCTTGACGTAAAACATCATGAAATAGATTTTATTAAGTTTATATTTTTTTACTGTTCTTGAGCATGTAGATTCAGATAATTAAGTCTTATTTGACACCAGTCTCTTTTTCGCTATTTTTGCAACTTATTTAGAATTAATTTTTACCTTTTATATATTTTTGACTCTTTATTATGACATGATTTTGAGATGTGTGAGCGTCTGTGTCCAAATCATTCCCCTTGTGGATCAATAAAGTTTGTCTAAATCTAAGATCCACAGACCTCCAGGTTGGCAGAGCGATTCCAGCTTTGCAGGATGAATGCTGTCACCGTGTCCTCGGGCAAGACACTTAACGCACCTCGCCGCCAGTGTCTGTGTACACCGTTTTACGAATGCGCATGTGGACGGGTGAGGGTTTTCTTGACGTAAAGCGCTTCGAGAGCCTTGAAGGTGGAAAAGCGCTGTATAAAAGTGTACCCTTTACGCTGAAATTGTAATATTTGGATTGACAAACTATTTGACCATTTTTGTTAAAACTCAGAAGACTGAACAATGGTTTCTTGTAAGTAAAAGTAAAGTACTATTTTCACACTTGCCATACTGTGCCTTTCGCGTACTATGTAATCTACTTATGCTCTACACAATTACGACAATTAGGGCATAATCATACTTGAGCACGGTATTACATTATAATTGCCATAATACAGAAATGGATAAAGTCAAATACATTGCAGGACACAGTAAACATATGGGCACGGACAAAAAAATATGGGTTTCAGAAATAATTAATAATAAATGAAGTTCACGTTTGACCTTCCAAAGGAACTATTAAGTCCTGCTTTTATTTCCGGCAGACACGCTGTACTGTTAAAGATGCACTGTGTAACTTTTCTGATGGGGGGTCCATGAAATGCTCTTCTCCATGGAGATGTTATTGCTTTGTCTGGAATTTTCACAGTATGGCATTAAATCTTTCTATCTTCATGGAGACCGAACTGGACCAAGTTACAGGTCAGATCTGTAGAGCGGTGACCCCACTCAAAGTCCCTGTATTTGCACGTATTTTTTGAGCTGTAAAACCAGCTGTACTTGAATAAATGTAAAGTATAGCTGTTTAATGTCACACTCTGGAACATTCCAGGCTGAGCAAGGACATATTCACAGAAAAAAGTAGGTGACAGACCTGACCAAAAAGTTACATAATTCACCTTCAAATCCTGATTTTAATTTTTTTTTTCTGGCACACACACTTGTATTTACTTTACCTGCCCTTGTGTGGGATGCCTGGCAGTCATCCTGCATGATTCACACGTTAGCTGTCAATATTGTGAGATGAAAAATTATCACAATCCTTTGTATGCAAAATGTATCTGGGTGGACCAAATACATTCACAGAACTGAGGAGTGCCATGACTCTGAGCCAAGAATGACAGACAGTGAGTTTTTTCCTCTACTTCTTTAATCTGAGCGGAGCACGTGTGTGCATCTGTGCGTCACTTATATTTAAGGATAACAACAGCTCAGATTTGATCCAAAAGCTCTGGAGTCATATTTGAAATTCACTGCAGCACTTTTAAGATCCCAGCATCAGAGTTTGGTATGTAGTGGAACATTTGCTCATTTTTTTTTGCTTTTTGTTTTTCCTTTTTCATGATTTGATTATTGTAATTCAAACTTCACATTTGCGAGTTTGGTGTGAATTGACTGAAATAAGTTTGGTGTTGAATCTGTTGAACTTTGTGCCAGTTTTAGTTTCATGAGGATAGTCCCGGTAATTACAGAGATATTAACTATAAACCAGATCAGCAAATCTGCAATCAGACAGATAATCCAACTCTTCTCTGCCAGGACAAACACAACTAAAGTGAAGTACATTTTTGGCATTTTAGTTCATATATATCATTTTTTTCTAATCTACTTTTTTAGCTTCAAACTCTGGTGGTATTATTATTATTATTCTTATTATTATTTATGATGTTTATGTTTCATTGTTGCTGACAGCAGTTGAATTTCCTTCAGGATCAGTAAAGTGTTTATCTTATCTTTATCTATCTATTAAATGCTTTTGTTTTGCTAAATACAAGAAAATTACAAAAAAACGAGAGTTTGTCTGCAGACGTCCACCCAACACAGCTCTACTTTTTCATCATTTCATTCTTTATAGTTGGTGCCTTAGTTTGTTATTAAATATTATTAAAGATGCATGGTGTAACTTTTCTGACAGAGGGTTCTGGTGGATATGTTATTGCTTGAATGTTCCACAGTATGGCATTAAACCTTTCTATCTTCATGGTGACCAAACCAGACCAAGTTACAGGTCAGATCTGTGAGGGGGCGACCCTGCTCACCATTAGAATGCCTGTATTTCCAGGTATTTTTGAGCTGTAAAATCACCTGTAATTGAAAACATGTAAGGCCGAGCTGTTTAATGTCACACTGTGGAACATTTCAGGCACAGCAATGACATCGCCATACAGTCCCTGACAAAAGTCTTGTTGCTTATCCATTTTGTAGAAACAAAAGCTTATAACCTGACTTTAAATTAATCGATTGGTTTTAGAAATGTCTCATATGAAGCTAAAACCCTCTCAAATTATGCTCAATATACTAAAATAAATTTGCTTCACTGAAGAAAGATTGATCATTTAATGAACACAGAAAGGTCAGATTTTGGCAAGACAAAAGTTTTGTCGCCTACAGAAAATTGAACAAATAATTTACTTCAAATACCAAAATATGTTGCATAACGTCAGTGAATGAAGTAGTGGTGCTGTGAGATCCAGATTTAATATCTTGTATGACGTCCATGAGCTTGAAGGACACATCCATGTGGTTCGACAATGATTCATACAATTTGTTGATGAAGTCATCAGGAATAGCAAAGAAAGCGTCTTACATGCCTCCCAGACTTCATCAAGAGTCTTTGGTTTTGCCTTCCATGCTTCCTCTTTCATTCTACCCCAGACCTGCTCAATGATGTTCATGTCTGGTGACTGGGCTGGTCAGTCCTGGAGCACCTTGATCTTCTTCACCTTGAGAAACTTTGATGTAGAGATAGAAGTATGTGATGGAGCACCATCCTGCTGCAAAATTTGACCCCTTTTATGGCTGGGAATGTAAGAGGAGCTAATATGTCTTGATATTTTAGGCTATTGATATTTGCCTTCCACCCTGCAAATGTCTCTCACACCCCCAGACTGGATGGAACCCCAGACCAGGATTTTTCCGCCACCAAACTTAACTGTTTTCTGGGTGAATCTTGGATCCATGTGGCTCCAGTAGGTCTCCTGCAATATTTGCGGCGGCTGTGATGTAATTCAACCGAGGATTCATCTGAGAAATCCACCTTCTGCCACTTTTCCAGTGTCCATCCTTTTATCAGGCTGTGGGCCTTGGCAAACGCCACTCGGTTTTTTAATTGCCTTTTGTTTACTGCTGGTTTCTGTGCACTGATTCGACCATGGAGGCCATTTCGAGACAGAATTCTACAAACTGTTGTGGTTGACACAGGGACTTGAGGTGTCCAGGCCTGGTGGAGTCTGCTGCAGTGGAAAAGGGGCTGGCCTTGGATTTTTGAATCAACAAACGGTCCTCCCGAGCAGTTGTCTTGTGGCGTCTGCCGGACCTGGGCTTGTCAAAAACATCTCCAGTCATTTCAGATCTTTTTCTTATTCTTTGTACTTGATGCTGAGACACATTGAAGGTGTCACCACCTCAGCAGTGGATCTGGTCTTCAGCCTCTTGATAATTAAGGCTTTGGTCTCAGGGAGGATCTTAGGCATGTTGTCAGAGGTCAAGTTGCAGTTGATGTGAAGGTCTGGTGTGCTGGGGTTCTTTTTATACACACACACTAATTGATTGATCAGTAACTAATCACAGATGAGGCTGTAAATGAGGCGACAAGACTTTTGTCTTGCCAAAATCTGACCTTTCTGTGTTCATTAAATGATCAATCTTTCTTCAGTTAAACAAATTTATTTTAGTATATTGAGCATAATTTGGGAGGGTTTTAGCTATCATATGACACATTTCTAAAACCAATCGATTAATTTAAAGTCAGGTTATAAGCTTTTGTTTCTACAAAATGGATAAGTGACAAGACTTTTGTCAGGGGCTGTAGAAACAAGCAGGTGACACAGCGCACCTTTAAAGATGATACAGCTTTAATTCCCAATACGTTTCTAATACTGTTCTAATTTGTGTGCTGTCTGTACTTGCATAGGAAAAAGAGCACTTTAAATCATATAGTCGATCTATGGTTGCCAATACATTTAAGTGTCAAGATGTAACCTCCCTGATTAGATACACTTGGCCCGTGTGTGTTGCCATGGAGTCCGTGTCTGGTTCTTATTGCTTTGCCTGGAATGTTCCATGGTATGACATTAAACAAATCCATCTAGCATTTATTCATGACATGTGATTCTCCCTCGTGCTAAAGTTTAAATTTTTACTGTGGAACATTCTAAACAAAACAATAACATCCCCACAGAAACAAGCAGGTGGCCAGACCCTCCACCAGAAAAATTGCACAGTGGAGCTTTAAAATTGGGCATAAATCTGTAAAGGTTAAAGTCTGGGAAATAGTTTGGGCTTGTTTTTAGTATAAAACAAATGTCAACTTTTGGTACCTTAAAATAATGACCAGGAAACAGTGGACTTTGTGTCTGGGCGTCAGTTGTGTTAGTAGTTAGTAGTTAAAAGGTTAGTAATTTGGTAACACGTTATAATAACTACACCTTATTTAGCCTTAATAAAGCATGAACAAAGACTTAATTAATAATGATTCACGCTTAGTAAGTACTTAATTACTTCCTGAATTAGCACTTAACTTGCACTTAATTTGCCTGTGCTGTAAATAGTTACTCATAAGTATTTCTTACTTAATTTTTCATGAACTAACCATTTGCATATTTACAAAAGCATATTTAAATACACATTTGAGCATTTATTAATGATTAGTAAGCTATGAGAGAATGATTTACTAATAATGCAATGATAATTCAGGCAGCTGTTATCTGTTAGTTAAGTCTTTCTGGGAGCTTTTCTAAAGTGAAGACTAATTATGCTTTATTAAGCATTTATTAATGTTGGTCAAATTCCAGAGAAACAATAATGCATTACTAGTAAATCATTCTCTCATGACTTACTAATCATTAATAAATGCTCAAATTTGTACTTAAATATACATTTACAAATGCACACACAAATGGTTAGTTCATGAGTAACTAAGTAAGAAATACTTATGAGTTACTATTTACAGCACAGGTGAATTAAGTGCAAGTTGTGCTAATTCAGGAAGTAATTAAGTAGTTACTAAGTATGAATCATTATTAATTAAGTCTTTGTTCATGCTTTATTAAGGCAAAATAAGGTGTAGTTATTATAAAGTGTTACCAATAAATTTGATTCATTTCAGTGCAATAATACCTGCTGTAAATATAAATTCAAATTTTCCATCAATCAAGAAGCAATTTGAGAAGAAAAGTTGAAAAATATTACAGGAAGTATAGAGCTCTACTTAAAAGAGTTCCACACAGACGACATCACACACAATTTACACTTAAGAAGTTATTTTTTTCTGATACTTTAAATATTATTTCAACAAAATGAACATGCATTATTATAAGTTGATTTAATAAGCCTATTAATAACATTAGGGGAGTATAAGTGGCTCTTTGTACAGTTGCTGTCCCTAGTGTGATCTCATAATTTCCAATCAGGAAGTAAAACTGCAGAAGAATGTAGAATCATAGTAACAAGGATTATGCAGATTTACAGAGTGAGTCTTCTGCACCAGTACTCTGACTGACAATAGTCTGTCCTCTTATACCTGGAGAATCTACAGCCAAAATACTCAGATGTGTTTCTGTCCACATTTCTGCTAAAACCTGCACCAAGCAACATTAAACATGAGGTCAGGAGTCTAAGGGTGAACTCACACGAGGACTTTAGAGCCGCGCCCAAGCACAGATCGCCCCTAAAGCTTTGGTACGTTTGTCCAGTGTGAGCAACATCAAACTGTGCTCAGGTTCGGCACGACTGGGGTTTTGGCCCATTTGGAGGATGAGGGCCAAAGCTCGGCACAGTTTCTCATGTACGCGCACACGCACGACTTTACTACACGAGGCCTGTCAGGTGCACTGATGTTACTCATATGAGGAAAAAAGTGAATAAAATCTGCTCCAAAACACACGGCAAACCTGCGCTCACCTTCAATAAGGACAGACAGAAGATCAGCTGTGTCTCGTCTTCGGCTGTCCTCACTGCTCTGTTCTGTTTTTATATAAAACTCACAGAGGAGGGTGTAACATAAAAGGACACACATCAGCCTCACTACAGATATTTCTGTTGCTAATAGATATTTTCTCCGCTAAAAGCGTAAGCACATGTAAACAAACAGCGTCGTGTGATGACGTCATTGGCCTGTGGCCCGGTTCAGATGTGCAGGTGTGAGTGCGGAACATAGAACCTACACACTCGTGCTTGAGCTCGGCACGATTCTAAAGTCCTAGTGTGAGTGCGTCCTACATGTCAGAGTTGAGTATTAGTGGAGTCAGTGTGTGTCTTCAGCTCACAGACGCTCCACTGTGGAGCTAGAGCAGAGGCAGAGCACAGGGAGGCAGCAGAGGGCTGGGCTCCTCTGGATTTGGACACGTGATTTGCAACATGTTTACAACACAGACTAATGCCAATTATGACAAAAGTGTCTTTATTGATCCTATGAGAGTCTTAGGGAGACATGACCTATAATCCTAAATCTAAATGACATGTACTGATAAACTGTAAAACTTTTGTTGATCTAAAATCCACCAGATTAAAGGAAATTACATTCAGAATTCAATGTGATGACTCTGTGTGTGCCATAGGTCTTGTGAGGTGAGATCAGAGTCTGCCACCTTTAACTGGTGACATAAAACTTAGGGATCCTCAAGTGTCAAGAGACTTACTGCCCCAGTTTGTCAGAAGGGGATGTCCAACATTGGTAAATGATTGAGAAATGCATCATTAAAGAAATGTAGTTGTTTCAGTGATGAGCTGTGACATTTCTTCAATACATTTTGATGTGTCCCTGTAGTTCAGTCCTTTAAAGGTTTCAGTGGAAAACAAACAAAAAACCCACATGCAAATATATTAGAAAAAAATACAAAAAATATTATGAATAAAATACATTGACTGTTTTTACAAATATGACGTTTTGTCGTTTCAGGTGCTGAAGTGGGAAACATGGGGAAACCCACAATGGCACTAAAATTATTATTAATATTGACTTTTATTACAACAACAACAGCTCAAACAACACTGCCACCTACAACAGCCCCAACTACTACTACTGCAGTACAAACTACTACTACTACTGCAGCTCCAACTACTATTACTGTTGCTCCAACTACTATTAATGTTGCTCCAACTACTACTGCAGCACCAACTACTACTGCAGCACCACCTACTACTGCAGCACAACTACTACTACTACTGCTACTACCAACTACTACTCTACTGTTGCTCCAACTACTACTAGCCCCAACTACTACTGTAGCACCCCCAACTACTACTGCAGCACCAACTACTACTACTGCAGCACCAACTACTACTTACTACTGTAGCACCAACTACTACTACTCAACTACTACTGTAGCCCAACTACTACTGTAGCCACCAAACTACTACTACTACTGCAGCACCAACTACTACTGTAGCTCCAACTACTACTGCAGCACCAACTACTACTACTGTAGCCCCAACTACTACTGCAGCCCCAACTACTACTGCAGCACCAACTACTACTGCAGCACCAACTACTACTACTGTAGCCCCAACTACTACTGTAGCCAACTACTACTCCAACTACTACTAGCCCCAACTACTACTGCAGCACCAACTACTACTGTAGCCCCAACTACAACTACTACTGCAGCACCCAACTACTACTGTAGCCCCAACTACTACTACTAGTAGCCCAACTACTACTGCAGCACCAACTACTACTGCCAACTTAGCCCCACTACTACTACTGTAGCAACTTACTACTGCACCAACTACTACTGTAGCTACCAACTACTACTGCACCAACTACTACTGCAGCAAGACTACTACCCAACTACTACTGCAGCTCCCAACTACTACTGTAGCCCCAACTACTACTGCCACCAACTACTACAGCTACAGCACCAACTACTACTGCAGCTACTGTAGCTCCAACTACTACTGCAGCACCAACTACTACTGTAGCCCAACTACTGCAGCACCAACTACTACTGTAGCTCCAACTACTACTGCAGCACCAACTACTACTGTAGCCCCAACTACTACTGCAGCACCAACTACTACTGCAGCACCAACTACTACTGTAGCCCCTACTACACTACTACTACTGTACTACTACCCCAACTACTACTGCAGCACCAACTACTACTAGCCCCAACTACTACTAACAGCACCAACTACTACTGATCAACTACACTGTACCAACTTACTACTGCAGCCCAACTACTACTGCAGCACCAACTACAACTGCAGCCAACTACTGCAGACCACTACTAGCCCAACTACTACTGTACTGTAGCACCAACTACTACTGTAGCCCAACTACTACTACAACAGACTAGCTACCAACTAACTACTACAGCTACTACTAACTACTACTGTGCAGCACCAACTACTACTGCACCAAACTACTACTAGCAGCCCCAACTACTACTGCAGCACCAACTACTAACTACTACTGCAGCACCAACTACTGCAGCACCAACTACTACTGCAGCAGCACCAACTACTACTGTAGCCCCAACTACTACTGCAGCACCAACTACTACTGCAGCAGCCCAACTACTACTGTAGCCAACCAACTACTACTGCAGCACCAACTACTACTGCAGCCCCAACTACTACTGTAGCCCCAACTACTACTGTATGCAGCACCAACTACTACTGGACTAGCTCCAACTACTACTACTAGCCACCAACTACTACTGCAGCACCAACTACTACTGTAGCCCCAACTACTACTACTCCAAACTACTACTGCAGCTACTGTAGCTGCACAACTACTACTTAGCACCAACTACTACTGTAGCCCCAACTACTACTGTAGCAGCCAACTACTACTACCAACTACTACTACTACCAACTACTACTAGCACTGCCCAACTACTACTGCAGCACCAACTACTACTGTAGCCCCAACTACTACTGCAGCCCCAACTACTACTGCAGCACCAACTACTACTGTAGCACCAACTACTACTGTAGCCCCAACTACTACTCCAACTACTACTGCCCCAACTACTACTGCAGCACCAACTACTACTGCAGCACCAACTACTACTGTAGCTCCAACTACTACTGCAGCACCAACTACTACTAGTACCAACTACTACTACTCCAACTACTACTGCACAACTACTGTAGCCCAACTACTACTTGTGTAGCCCAACTACTACTGCAGCACCAACTACTACTGGCAGCCCCAACTACTACTGTAGCTCAACTACTAGCCCCAACTACTACTGTAGCCCCACTACTACTACTGACTGCAGCAGCCCAACTACTACTGTAGCCCAACTACTACTGCAGCCACCAACTACTACTGTAGTAGCCTGTACCAACTACTACTGTAGCCCACTACTACTAGCCAAACTACTACTGTAGCACCAACTACTACTACTGCAGCCCCTACTACTACTACTGCAGCCCCAACTACTACTGTAGCCCCAACTACTACTGTAGCCCCAACTACTAGCCCCAACTACTACTGAGCACCAACTACTACTACTACTACTGCAGCACTACACCACCAACTACTACTGCAGCCCCAACTACTACTACTACTAACTACTTACTAGCAGCACCAACTACTACTGCAGCACCAACTACTACTAGCTCCACTACTACAGTACCTACCAAAACTACTACTGCAGCATACAACTACTACTAGCCCCAACTACTACTGCAGCCTACCAACTACTACTGCAGCCCCAAACTACTACTGTAGCCCCAACTACTACTACTACTACTGCAGCCCCAACTACTACTGCGCAGCACCAACTACTACTACTACAAGCCCAACTACTACTAGCCCAACTACTGTACTACCAACACCCAACTACTACTGCAGCCCCAACTACTAGCAGCCCCAACTACTACTGCAGCCCCAACTACTACTGCAGCCCCAACTACTACAACTACTACTGCAGCCCAACTACTACTGTAGCCCCAACTACTACTCTACAGCCCAACTACTACTTACTAGCCCCAACTACTACTGCAGCCCCAACTACTACTGCAGCAC
>NW_026571299.1:2443431-2475024 GCF_026225935.1 Boleophthalmus pectinirostris | reverse complement strand
AGTAGTTGGTGTGCAGTAGTAGTTGGGGCTGCAGTAGTAGTTGGGGCTACAGTAGTAGTTGGGCTCAGTAGTAGTTGGTGCTGCAGTAGTAGTTTGGGGCTACAGTAGTAGTTTGTGGTGCTGCAGTAGTAGTTGGGCTGCACAGTAGTGCAGTAGTAGTTGGGGCTGCAGTAGTAGTTGGGGTGCTGGGGCTGCAGTAGTAGTTGGGGCTACAGTAGTAGTAGTTAGGTTGCCGAGTGGGGCTGCAGTAGTAGTTGGGTGCTACAGTAGTAGTTGGGGCTACAGTAGTAGTTTGGTGCTGCAGTAGTAAGTAGTTGGGGCTGCAGTAGTAGTTGGGGCTACAGTAGTAGTTCGGGTGCTAGTAGTAGTTGGTGCTGCTAGTAGCTGCAGTAGTAGTTAGTAGTGGGGCTACAGTAGTAGTTGGGGCAGTAGTAGTTGGGGCTACAGTAGTAGTAGTTGGGGCTACAGTAGTACAAGTAGTAGTTGGGGCTACAGTAGTAGTTGGGGCTGGCGTAGTAGTAGTTGGGCTGCTGCAGTAGTAGTTGGGGCTACATAGTAGCTTAGTAGTTGGGGCTACAGTAGTAGTTGGGGCAGTAGTATGCTGCAGTAGTAGTTGGTGCTGCAGTAGTAGTAGTTGGGGCTGCTGCAGTAGTAGTTGGGGCTACAGTAGTTGGGGCTGCAGTAGTAGTTGGGGCTACAGTAGTAGTAGTAGTTGTTAGGGTGCTACAGTAGTAGTTGGGGCTGCAGTAGTAGTAGTTAGTTGGGGCAGTAGTACAGTAGCTAGTAGTAGTTGGTGCTGCAGTAGTAGTAGTTTGGTGCTGCAGTAGTAGTTGGTGGCTGCAGTAGTAGTTGCTAGTAGTAGTTGGGGCTACAGTAGTAGTTGGGGCTGCAGTAGTAGTAGTTGGTGCTGCAGTAGTAGTTGGGGCTACAGTAGTAGTTGGGGCTGCAGTAGTAGTTGGGGCTTGCAGTAGTAGTTGGGGCTGCCAGTAGTAGTTGGGTGCTGCAGTAGTTAGTTGGGGCTGCAGTAGTAGTTGGGGCTACAGTAGTAGTAGTTGGGGCAGTAGTTGGTGCTGCAGTAGTAGTTGGGGCTGCTGCAGTAGTAGTACAGTAGTGGGGCTGCAGTAGTAGTTTGCTGCAGTAGTAGTAGTTGGCTGCAGTAGTAGTAGTAGTTGGGCTAGCAGTAGTAGTAGTTGGGCTGCTGGGGCAGTAGTAGTGGGCTGCGTGGGGCAGTATGTAGTAGTAGTTGGGGCTACAGTAGTAGTTGGTGCTTGCAGTAGTAGTAGTAGTTGGGGCTGCAGTAGTAGTTGGGGCAGTAGTACAGTAGTAGTTTGGGGCTACAGTAGCTAGTAGTAGTTGGTGCTGCAGTAGTAGTTGGTGCTGCAGTAGTAGTTGGTGGCTGCAGTAGTAGTTGGGGCTACAGTAGTACAGTAGTAGTTGGGGCTAGTTGTGCTGCAGTAGTAGTTGTGCTGGGGCAGTAGTAGTACAGTGGGTGCTGCAGTAGTAGTTGGGGCTACAGTAGTAGTAGTTGGCGGCTACAGTAGTAGTTGGGGCTGCAGTAGTAGTTGGGGCTACAGTAGTAGTTGGGGCTGCAGTAGTAGTTGGTGCTGCAGTAGTAGTTGGTGCTGCAGTAGTAGTTGGGGTAGTAGTTGGTGCTGCAGTAGTAGTTGGGGCTACAGTAGTAGTTGGGCTGCAGTAGTAGTTGGGGCTACAGTAGTAGTTGGGGCTACAGTAGTAGTTGGGGCTGCAGTAGTAGTTGGGGCTGCAGTAGTAGTAGTTTGGTGCTGCAGTAGTAGTAGTGTTGGGCTACAGTAGTAGTAGTAGTAGTTGGGGCTACAGTAGTAGCTAGTAGTAGGGGCTGCTGGGGCAGTAGTAGTAGTAGTTGGTGCTGCAGTAGTAGTAGTAGTTGGGGCTACAGTAGTAGTTGGGGCTACAGTAGTAGTTGGTGCTGCAGTAGTAGTTGGGGCTACAGTAGTAGTTGGTGCTGCAGTAGTAGTTGGGCTACAGTAGTAGTTGGGGCTACAGTAGTAGTTGGGCTGCAGTAGTAGTTGGGGCTGCAGTAGTAGTTGGTGCTGCAGTAGTAGTAGTTGGGGCTACAGTAGTAGTTGGGGCTACAGTAGTAGTTGGTGCTGCAGTAGTAGTAGTAGTAGTTGGGCTGCTGCAGTAGTGTTGGGCTACAGTAGTTGGGCTACAGTAGTAGTTGGGAGCTTGGGGCTACAGTAGTAGTTGGGGCTGCAGTAGTAGTTGGGCAGTACAGTTGGGGCTAGTAGTAGTTAGTAGTTTGCTGCTACAGTAGTAGTTGGGGCAGTAGTACAGTAGTAGTTGGGGCTACAGTAGTAGTACAGTAGTAGTGGGGCTGCAGTAGTAGTTGGGGCTGCTGCAAGTAGTAGTTGGGCTGCAGTAGTAGTTAGTTGGGGCTACAGTAGTAGTTGGGGCTACAGTAGTAGTTGGGGCTGCAGTAGTAGTTGGGGCTGCAGTAGTAGTTGGTGCTACAGTAGTAGTAGTTGGTGCTGCAGTAGTAGTAGTTGGGCTACAGTAGTAGTTGGTGCTGCAGTAGTAGTTGGGGCTACAGTAGTAGTAAGTAGTGGGCTGCTGTTAGTAGGCTGCAGTAGTAGTTTGGGGCTGCAGTAGTAGTTGGTGCTGCAGTAGTAGTTGGGGCTACAGTAGTAGTTGGGGCTACAGTAGTAGTTGGGGCTACAGTAGTAGTAGTTGGTGCTGCAGTAGTAGTTGGGGTTAGTTGGGGCTACAGTAGTAGTTGGTGCTGCAGTAGTAGTTGGTGCTGCAGTAGTAGTAGTTGGTGCTGCAGTAGTAGTTGGGGCTACAGTAGTAGCTGCAGTTAGTTGGGGCTGCAGTAGTAGTTGGGGCTACAGTAGTAGTTGGGGGCTAGTTGGGGCCAGTAGTAGTTGGGTGCTGCAGTAGTAGTTGGCTGGGTAGGGGCTTGCAGTAGTAGTGCAGTAGTAGTTGGGTACTACAGTAGTAGTTGTAGTGGGGCTACAGTAGTAGTTGGGCTACGTAGTAGTAGTAGTAGTAGTTAGTAGTGCTGCAGTAGTAGTTGGGCTACAGTAGTAGTTGGGGCAGTAGTACAGTAGTAGTTGGGGCTGCAGTAGTAGTTTGGGGCTGCAGTAGTAGTAGTAGTGGGGCTGTACAGTAGTAGTAGTAGTAGTTGGGCTGCAGTAGTAGTTGGCTACAGTAGTAGTTGGGGCAGTAGTACAGCTAGTAGTAGTAGTGCAGTAGTAGTAGTTGGGGCTGCAGTAGTAGTTGGGGCAGTAGTACAGTAGTAGTTGGTGCTGCAGTAGTAGTAAGTAGTTGGGGCTACAGTAGTAGTTGGGGCTAGTTGGTGCTGCAGTAGTAGTTGGGGCTACAGTAGTAGTTGGGGCTACAGTAGTAGTTGCAGTAGTAGTTGGGGCTACAGTAGTAGTTGGTGGCTGCAGTAGTAGTTGGGGCTGCTGCAGTAGTAGTTGGGCAGTAGTAGTTGGGGCTACAGTAGTAGTTAGTTGGTGCTGCAGTAGTAGTTGGGGCTACAGTAGTAGTTGTAGTAGTTAGTAGGGCTGCAGTAGTAGTTGGGGCTGCAGTAGTAGTTGGGGCTACAGTAGTAGCTGCAGTAGTAGTTGGTGTGCAGTAGTAGTTAGTAGTGCTGCAGTAGTAGGGCTACAGTAGTAGTTGGGCTGCAGTAGTAGTAGTAGTTTGTAGTTGCTGCTACAGTAGTAGTTGGTGCTGCTGCAGTAGTAGCTGCAGTAGTAGTTGGGCTGCAGTAGTAGTTGGTGCTGCAGTAGTAGTTGGGGCTACAGTAGTAGTTGGGGCTACAGTAGTAGTTGGTGCTGCAGTAGTAGTAGTTGGTAGTAGTTGGGGCTGCAGTAGTTGGGGCTGCTACAGTAGTAGTTAGTTGGTGCTGCAGAGTAGGCTGCAGTAGTAGTTGGGGCTACAGTAGTAGTAGTAGTAGTTGTGCTGCAGTAGTAGTAGTAGTTGGTGCTGCAGTAGTAGTTGGTGCTGCAGTAGTAGTAGCAGTAGTAGTTTGCAGTAGTAGTTGGTGCTGCAGTAGTAGTTGGGGCTGCAGTAGTAGTAGTAGTGGGCTGCAGTAGTAGTAGTAGTTGGTGCTGCAGTAGTAGTTGGGGCTACAGTAGTAGTTGGGGCTGCAGTAGTAGTTGGAGCTACAGTAGTAGTTGGTGCTGCAGTAGTAGTTGGGCTACAGTAGTAGTTGGTGCTAGTGCTGCAGTAGTAGTTGGGGCTAGTAGTTGGCTGCTGGGGCAGCTAGTAGTAGTTGGTGCTGCAGTAGTAGTAGTTGGTGCTGCAGTAGTAGTTTGCTGCAGCAGTAGTAGTTGGGGCTGCAGTAGTAGTAGTTGGTGCTGCAGTAGTAGTAGTAGTAGTAGTTGGTGCTGCAGTAGTAGTTGGGGCTACAGTAGTAGTAGTTTGTGCTGCAGTAGTAGTAGTTGGTGCAGCAGTAGTAGTTGGTGCTGCAGTAGTAGTTGGTGCAGCAGTAGTAGTGCAGTAGTAGTTGGTGCTGCAGTAGTAGTAGTTGGTGCTGCAGTAGTAGTAGTTGGTGCTGCAGTAGTAGTAGGGGCTACAGTAGTAGTTGGGGCTGCAGTAGTAGTTGGTAGCTACAGTAGTAGTTGGTGCTGCAGTAGTAGTTGGGGCTACAGTAGTAGTTGGTGCTGCAGTAGTAGTTGGGGCTACAGTAGTAGTTGGAGCTACAGTAGTAGTTGGTGCTGCAGTAGTAGTTGGGGCTACAGTAGTAGTTGGTGCTGCAGTAGTAGTTGGGGCTAGCTACAGTAGTAGTTGGGGCTACAGTAGTAGTTGGTGCTGCAGTAGTAGTTGGGGCTACAGTAGTAGTTGGTGCTACAGTAGTAGTTGGGGTAGTGCAGTAGTAGTTGGGCAGTAGTAGTTGGGGCTACAGTAGTAGTTGGGGCTACAGTAGTAGTTGGTGCTGCAGTAGTAGTTGGTGCTGCAGTAGTAGTTGGTGCTGCAGTAGTAGTAGTTGGTGCTGCAGTAGTAGTTAGTTGGGGCTGCAGTAGTAGTTGGGGTAGTGCTGTAGTAGTTGGGGCTACAGTAGTAGTTGGGGCTACAGTAGTAGTTGGTGCTGCAGTAGTAGTTGGTGCTGCAGTAGTAGTAGTTGGTGCTGCAGTAGTAGTTGGGGCTACAGTAGTAGTTGGTGCTGCAGTAGTAGTTGGGGCTACAGTAGTAGTTGGTGCTGCAGTAGTAGTTGGGCTACAGTAGTAGTTGGTGCTGCAGTAGTAGTTGGGGCTACAGTAGTAGTTGGGGCTACAGTAGTAGTTGGTGCTGCAGTAGTAGTAGTTGGTGCTGCAGTAGTAGTTGGTGCTGCAGTAGTAGTTGGGGCTGCAGTAGTAGTTGGAGCTACATTAGTAGTAGTTGGAGCAACAGTAATAGTAGTTTGTACTGCAGTAGTAGTAATAGTTTGTACTGCAGTAGTAGTAGTTGGTGCTGCAGTAGTAGTAGTTGGTGCTGCAGTAGTAGTAGTTGGTACTGCAGTAGTAGTAGTATTTTGGGCTGTTATTGTTGTAATAAAAGTCAATATTAATAATAATTTTAGTGCCATTGTGGGTTTCTCCATGTTTCCCACTTCAGCACCTGAAACGACAAAAAGTCATATTTGTAAAAACATTCAATGTATTTTATTCATAATATTTTTTGTATTTTTTTCTAATATATTTGCATGTGGGTTTTTTGTTTGTTTTACACTGAAACATCAAAATGTATTGAAGAAATGTCACAGCTCATCACTGAAACAACTACATTTCTTTAATGATGCATTTCTCAATCATTTACCAATGTTGGACGTCCCCTTCTGACAAACTGGGGCAGTAAGTCTCTTGACACTTGAGGATCCCTAAGTTTTTTGTCACAAGTTAAAGGTGGCAGACTCTGATCTCACCTCACACGACCTATGGCACACAAAGAGTTTGAAGGCCACACCAGCCGCTTTTAGAGCTATCAGGTCATCACATTGGATTCTTAATGTAATTTCCTTTAATCTGGTGGATTTTAGATCAACAAAAGTTTTACAATTTATCAGTACATGTCATTTAGATTTAGGATTATAGGTCATGTCTCCCTAAGACTCTCATAGGATCAATAAAGACACTTTTGTCATAATTGGCATTAGTCTGTGTTGTAAACATGTTGCAAATCACGTGTCCAAATCCAGAGGAGCCCAGCCCTCTGCTGCCTCCCTGTGCTCTGCCTCTGCTCTAGCTCCACAGTGGAGCGTCTGTGAGTTGAAGACACACACTGACTCCACTAATACTCAACTCTGACATGTAGGACGCACTCACACTAGGACTTTAGAATCGTGCCGAGCTCAAGCACGAGTGTGTAGGTTCTATGTTCCGCACTCACACCTGCACATCTGAACCGGGCCACAGGCCAATGACGTCATCACACGACGCTGTTTGTTTACATGTGCTTACGCTTTTAGCGGAGAAAATATCTATTAGCAACAGAAATATCTGTAGTGAGGCTGATGTGTGTCCTTTTATGTTACACCCTCCTCTGTGAGTTTTATATAAAAACAGAACAGAGCAGTGAGGACAGCCGAAGACGAGACGCAGCTGATCTTCTGTCTGTCCTTATTGAAGGTGAGCGCAGGTTTGCCGTGTGTTTTGGAGCAGATTTTATTCACTTTTTTCCTCATATGAGTAACATCAGTGCACCTGACAGGCCTCGTGTAGTAAAGTCGTGCGTGTGCGCGTACATGAGAAACTGTGCCGAGCTTTGGCCCACATCCTCCAAATGGGCCAAAACCCCAATCGTGCTGAACCTGAGCACAGTTTGATGTTGCTCACACTGGACAAATGTACCAAAGCTTTAGGGGCGATCTGTGCTTGGGCGCGGCTCTAAAGTCCTCGTGTGAGTTCACCCTTAGACTCCTGACCTCATGTTTAATGTTGCTTGGTGCAGGTTTCAGCAGAAATGTGGACAGAAACACTTTTGTGTATTTTGGCTGTAGATTCTCCAGGTATAAGAGGACAGACTATTGTCAGTCAGAGTACTGGTGCAGAAGACTCACTCTGTAAATCTGCATAATCCTTGTTACTATGATTCTACATTCTTCTGCAGTTTTACTTCCTGATTGGAAATTATGAGATCACACTAGGGACAGCAACTGTACAAAGAGCCACTTATACTCCCCTAATGTTATTAATAGGCTTATTAAATCAATTTATAATAATGCACGTTCATTTTGTTGAAATAATATTTAAAGTATCAGAAAAAAATAATTTCTTAAGTGTAAATTGTGTGTGATGTCGTCAGTGTGGAACTCTTTTAAGTAGAGCTCTATACTTCCTTTAATTTTCAACATATTTTTCAACTCAATTTGTTTCTTGAGTGATGTAAAACTAGAATTTATATTTACAGCAGGTATTCTTGCACCGAAATTAGTCAAAATTACTAACCTTTTAACTACTAACTACTAACACGACTGACGCCCAGACACAAAGTCCATAGTTTCTTGGCCATTTTTTTAAGGTACCAAAAGTTGACATTTGTTTTATACTAAAAACAAGCCCAAACTATTTCCCAGACTTTAACCTTTACAGATTTATGCCCAATTTTAAAGCTCCACTGTGCAATTTTTCTGGTGGAGGGTCTGGCCACCTGCTTGTTTCTGTGGGGATGTTATTGTTTTGTTTAGAATGTTCCACAGTAAAAATTTAAACTTTATCACGAGGGAGAATCACATGTCATGAATAAATGCTAGATGGATTTGTTTAATGTCATACCATGGAACATTCCAGGCAAAGCAATAAGAACCAGACACGGGCTCCATGGCAACACACACGGGCCAAGTGTATCTAATCAGGGAGGTTACATATTGACACTTAAATGTATTGGCAACCATAGATCGACTATATGATTTAAAGTGCTCTTTTTCCTATGCAAGTACAGACAGCACACAAATTAGAACAGTATTAGAAACGTATTAGGAATTAAAGCTGTATCATCTTTAAAGGTGCGCTGTGTCACCTGCTTGTTTCTATGGCGATGTCAGTGCTGTGCCTGAAATGTTCCACAGTGTGACATTAAACAGCTCGGCCTTACATGTTTTCAAATACAGGTGGTTTTACAGCTCGAAAATACCTGGAAAAACAGGCATTCTGATGGTGAGCAGGGTCGCCCCCCCACAGATTAGTCCATGAAGATAGAAAGGTTTAATGCCATACTGTGGAACATTCAGGCAATAACATATCCACCAGAACCCTCTGTCAGAAAAGTTACACCATGCACCTTTAATAATATTTAATAACAAACTAAGGCACCAACTATAAAGAATGAACTGATGAAAAAGTAGAGCTGTGTTGGGTGGACGTCTGCAGACAAACTCTCGTTTTTTTTGTTGTTATTATTATTATTATTATTATTATTATTGTATTTATTTATTTATTTTTAGCAAAGTAAACGCATTTAATAGATCAAGATAAATACTTGTACTGATAGATAAATAATAGATAAATACTTTAAATACTGATCCTGAAGGAAATTTTAACTGTCGTTAGCAACAATTAAACATAATACTACTACTACTACTAATAATAATAATAATAACTAATAATAATAATAATAATAATAATTATTATTATTATTATTATTATTATTATCATAATAATACAGCAGATAATATCACCAGAGTTAGAAGATGACAAAGCCAAAAATGTGCTTCACTTTAGTTGTGTTTGTCCTGGCAGAGAAGAGTTGGATTATCTGTCTGATTGCAGATTTGCTGATCTGGTTTATAGTTAATATCTCTGTAATTACTGGGACTATCCTCATGAAACTAAAACTGGCACAAAGTTAAACAGATTCAAACTTATTTCTGTCAATCCAAACCAAACTCCCAAATGTGAACTTTGAATTACAATAATCAAATCATGAAAAAGCAAAACAAATGAGCAAATGTTCCACTACATACCAAACTCTGATGCTGGGATCTTAAAAGTGCTGCAGTGAATTTCAAATATGACTCCAGAGCTTTTGGAGATGGTTCAAATATGAGCTGTTGTTATCCTTAAATATAAGTGACGCACAGATGCACACACGTGCTCTGTTCAAACTAAAAAAACAAAAAATTCATCTGTCTGTCATTCTTGGCCCAGAGTCATGGCACTCCTCAGTTCTGTGAATGTATTTGGTCCACCCAGATACATTTTGTATTCAAAAGATTGTGATAATTCTTCATCTCACAATATTGACAGCTAACGTGTGAATCATGCAGGATGACTGCCAGGCATCCCACACAAGGGCAGGTAAAGTAAATACAAGTATGTGTGCCAGAAATAAAGTCAGGATTTAAAGGTGAATTATGTAACTTTTTGGTCAGGTCTGTCACCTGCTTGTTATGTGAATCTGACATTGCTGTGCCCGGAATGTTCCAAAGTGTGACATTAAACAGCTTTTTACATTTATTCAATTGCAGGTGGTTTTATAGCTCAGAAATACCTACAAATACAGGGACTGTGAGTGGGGTCACCTCTCCACAGATCTGACCTGTAACTTGGTCTGGAAGCAATAACATCTCCAAGGAGAAGAGCATTTGAGAAATAAAAGCAGGATTTAAAGCTTCCTTCAAGGGTCAAACGTGAACTTGAATTGTGAAGCCCATTTTTCTTTTAGCCTGTGTCTACATGTTTAGTGTGTCATTTAATTTATTTTACCTTATCCATTTCTGTATTATGACAATGATAAAGTAATACCATGCTTAAGTACGATTACGCAGTAATTGCCGTAATTATGTAGTACATAAGTAGTAATTGTGTAGAGCATAAGTAGATTACATAGTACTTGAAAGGAGCAGTATGGCAAATGTGAAAATAGGCACTTCTACTTTTACTTTTTCTTACAACAAACCATCTTTCTGTCTCATTTATTCTTTTTCTCTTTAAAGAAATCTTTGTTTTACCAGCTGTAATGATAATTCAAATATTACAATGTCATGGTAAAGGTCACGTTTAATGCCATACTGTGAAACATTCCAGACTAACATAACATCTCCATGGAGAAAAGCATTTGACGGACCCTTCACCAGAGAAGTTACACAATGCACCTTTAACTTGTTCTGTATTAATTCTTTTGTATTTGTTTACTGTCAAAAGGCGACCGTTCGTGTCTACAGAAGTCCACATAAATAAAATGTTGTATTCTTATTGTAATAGTTAAAATTATTTTGTATTATTATGATCTTAAACCTGTTCTACTCTCAGATACATAAGTGATATTGTCTTTTGTTCTTGGAACATTTAATAACCATCTGTCTTGTAATTCTTGAGCAGATCTATTTTTGTATCAAATATTCAGAGGTTCACTGAGTCATTCAAAAATCTGCCGTAGATCCAGCTCAGCCAGTCCAATGCAGAAATATGGAACAGACAAACTGGTTTCAACAGCAAGTTTCCTATTTGGTTTCAATGATAATTAACATATAAAATAAAAACTGGACTTTGCATTTGCTAATTTAGAATTTTAATTAACTATATAACCTAGAAAATGTGCCGCCAACCCCCAGACGTCACTAGTAAAGACCACATCAAAGCTCTGACCTTTTTGTAACAATCTGTTGAACTCATTGAACTAAACTGGGACATCGTTGTGTGTTTTTAAGTCATGTTTAAAGTCCAGTCACTTTTTAGCAAAACTAACTCAATAAAGAAAAAATTAAAAAATCCAAATTTTATGTTTAGCTCATTTTATCTGTGACATTTTAACTCTCTGTAAAACAACTGTGCCATATATTTGTAGTCCTACTTTAATTGTTATTTAATTCATATATATGTTTAGCTCGGGATCAAACTGGAAATTAATTTTTTTTTTTTTTATTTCGTTTGAGCTGTAGCTTAAACCCTGAACATACTGTGCAACATTCCAGACAAAGCAACAGCATCTCCATGGAGACGGTGGTAGAGACCCTCTACCAGAAAAGTTACACAGAGCAATCGATCAAATTATATGTATAGCACATTTCAGAAAAAATTACAAAGATTAAAACAACAGCAGCCCCACCCCATTGTTTTTTCCACATAAACAGCAATTTAGACAGAAACATAAAACGTAAAGCTCCTAAAGGTTAGAGTCAAAAATGTAGAGTTAAAATTAGATGAAGATATGATCAAAACTAAGTAACATAATACTAATAATAATAATTACATTTAAGACAAGTATAAATTTTGAGTTTCCTTTTAAAAACGTGACAGACTTACAATTATATCATAACTAACATAACATAAATTTAGTTTAATTACATTTGTCATTCGGTTGCTAGGTAACGGGGATTATCATTATTATTCTTATTCTTATTAAAGCCATAGCTGTTCCTGGTGCTTACATCACAGGAGCTGCTGTGGTATTTGTGTAAGTGTTGTTTCTATTTTAGATTTAAGTAAACATGCTTATGATATGTGACCCTCTCAGTCTGTGACGCAGAGTTGCCTCCAAGGACCTGGTGTCCACACATGCACATGGGCAGGCCAGGCTACACCCGAACAGCGCCAGGCTTCGTTAAGGTTCCGGGTGTCAGGATAGGCCCAGAGGTGCGACCGTGTAGACCATCGGGTGCAGAGCTCTGCAGAGCTATATCTCAGTGTTATCTATTCATTTATTATTATTCATTTATCATTTATTATTATTTATTTATCTATTCATTTACCTAAATGGCTTAAATAGAAACATTCCTCACTTACACATACATTCACTCTTTCTGATATATATATATATATATATATATATATATATATATATATATATATATATATATATATATATATATATATATATATATATACTGTTATTTTTGTACTTTTCCACTTTATTCCACAAACTGCCACTTAACTGATGTAAAACTGTGATAAATATTGACCGCAGGTAGTATCCACCAAACAGAATTAGAAAAACATAAAAACAAAGAGTCAGGTAGCTGTCAGCACCTGCGATGGAATAGCTACGTTTAGTTTTTTGTTTTGTTTTTTCATTTATACCAAAATGATTGGAAGGAAGAAGGAAGTGCGTATGTCACAGCAGGTGTGTACTGATGTATCTGATACCGGTGGACGTGATACTGGGAAAAAAATGACGTCTTGAAAATAAACAATTAATGATTGCTCAAACAGCATGAATCACTCCAAATGCAACTTCATGTGGGTAAATGGTGAAAGGAAACAGCTAGAACATTTTCTGAAATGTCCATCTTCCAGAGTAGGTCTGATTTAAAACTCAAGTGTGTTTACATGTATAAACATGAGTTTATACCAAATTTAAGACAGTTGTGATTCAAACCAGTGTTTTAAACACCGTTCACAACAGGAAAGACCATAGTCTGTATATAGAAACAGCAATTCCAAATAGAAAGTGAGCATGGGGGCACTTCTGACACCATCGACTCTGGCTCCAATTCACTTTACATTGAAAAGCTGTCACCCTTCTCTCTGTAACAGCTGTGACTGGCTCTACTGTGCATGTCTCCTGCAGAAAGAGCCTCTGTCCTGTCTGGGATCACGTCAGTCGATCGCACCATTATTTCTGTACCACTGAAAATGTAAAATTTAAGTGACTTCAGTGACACAGAAACAATCCTGTCAGGATTCAGAAAGGCCGGAATAATTCAAAGTGAAACTGATGCTGAGTCTGACAACAGTTACACAGAAGAGGAAGCGGCGCTCCGTTTACCTCCGGAGGTCGAGGCCCAGTTGCTCAGAAGTGACACCGAGGATGAAGAACTGAATGGATTTAGTGATTTGGAGTGAGATGGAGAGTTTGGTTAAACTTGTTCTGTTCTGTTGTTTATGTTATAGTTTATCTGAAGAACTGTTCATATGTGAGTTTTCTATTTCCTTTCAAGATGAAATGTCGGTTCCTGGTCTCTGATTTTGTAAAATAAAAAAATGCGACGTATACATGTTTTTTCTTCTTCATTACGCATTTTTTGGCTGGTGCGACTTATACTCCGGAGCAACTTATAGTCCAAAAAATACTGTAACTGATGCATCCTGTGATTATACAATTTTGTACTCGTTGGGTTTGATTTGACTCAGTGTCTGATTTAGACTTAGTTTTGGGTGGACACACAGTGAAGTCTTTACAGCCGCTGTATTGGAGAGATGTGAAGTGTGGAGAAAAAAACATCACGCTCACTTAACTCCCTCAGTGTGAAATTACATGTTCAAAAAGCTGCCATTATGAGCATGTCTCTCTCTTTGTGGGCACCGGGCTTTCACAGGGACAGGCATGACTGCGTTTGGACTGACAGGACTCACTGTACTCAAAGTAAGTCTATAAGTAACTCAAGATGGCTGCTGACGACAGTGCAGTTTTCTAACATGAGACACACTCTATTGTTTAGCCAGTATTTACCTTGGAACACACGAGATATTCAATAAGAAGAGTTACAAAAGCTTTCGTATCTCAATTGGATCTGTCAACACAATATCAGAGCGAAAGGAGCGGCCGTGAGCGGAAGGGCTCAGATCAGAGTGACAGGCAGGGCGTGTGTGTGCAGATATTCATCACATTGTTGGCACTAAAATCTGTGTACACACTTAGATTAAAGGGGCTCATATTACAATATTTTCTGATCTGATATATTATGTTATAATCTAGTTTCCTCATCACAAAGAGACCTGGAGTTGTGTTTTGTTTCATTCACACAGTCTCTGCATAATGAGGCCGGTATGTGCCCCATCACTGACTTTGTTTGTTTAAGTCCAGGCTCATTTATCTCACTTATCTGTTGACATTGGCTTTTAACACTCAATAATGTAGTGGCATTTTGCACAGATTGTTTTTTTTTTTCACTGTTTAATGTTTTAAATGTTTTTATATTGTGTTGCTTTTAGTGTGAAGCACTTTGGCCACCTTGAGTGTTGTAAAGGGCTCTGTAAATAAAGTTTAATTCTCTCAGAAAACAGAAAACACTCTTTTCTACCTTGTGATGTCATTTGGTAACACAGGAAGCGTGTTTTTAAACTCTGTTCACCTTCTCTAGAATCGTCTGGATCGTTTCAGCTCTGAAATTGACCATCTCTATGAACTAAATGTGTATGTGTAAGAGCTGTTCACTGGAAAACTACAACTATATGACATCACACGGTTGTCTCGACTACTGTAATCGCCTGCTCTACGGTTGACCCTCCAAACTCCTCAGTAGACTCCAGGTCATCCAGAACTCTGCTGCCCGCCTCCTCCCGTGAACACATCGCCCCTGTCCTCAGAGATCTCCACTGGCTCCCCATCCCCCAGAGCATCCAGTTCAAACTCCTCACCATCGTGCTCATCTTGAAAAGAACTATACAAGTGTTATTATTATTATTATTATTATTATTATTATTGTTGTTATCACAGGACATGACAGAACAAGACTGGGCAGGACAATACAAGTACCTGAAGTCCTCCTTTTATTTTTTTGTTTTTTTGCCAGAACAAACATATGGTTAACAGAACAATAAGTAGTTCTCGATCTGGAGTTCAGAATGTTCATATACAGAAATGGCACGGGGAGTGTCAGAGTCTGACGTCCTGTGACATGCGCATGGAATTTAAGGTGCATTATGTAACTTTTCTGGTGGAGGGACCGTCACCTGCTTGTTTCTGTGGGTATGTCATTGCTCAGCCTGGAATGTCCCAAAGACACTAAACATCTCTACATCGTGGAGACCACTAGAAGCCGTCTTGGACCCATGTCAGAGCTGTCAAGGCCGCCCACTTCCATCATAAGCAATATAAAATAGACTATTTAGAAAACCTGTGCATTCTGTTGGGAAAATTTCATATCCATAAATCCAGATTCTTCAATTCCAGACCCTTAGTTAAAATCAGTATCCTAGACAGAATTATCTTCAAATACTAAACAGTATTTCTAACAATAAATCTATCAAAACACTCAATATTACAGAAGAATAAGGATTTTTATTTTTAACCACTTCTTCAGTCTCTTGTATTGATTTCCTTGTATGTATTATCTGCCTCAGTTGAAGTTTACATGTATGTCAGTTTTGTTATTGGCTTTAAGTTATATAGATGTGTGTATGTGTGTATATGTTCCTCACCTTTGATGGTGGTTGGTCTCTCCCTCTCACCCAGCTCGGGTCGTCTACCAGAGGCCTGGGAGCTTCAGAGTTCTGTGCAGTATCTTTGCTGTTCCTAGTGCCACACTTTCCTGGACTGAGATGTTGTTTTTTCTGGTATCTGCTATAGTCACTCCTCCAGTTTGGGGGTTATGGCCCCAAGTGCTCCGATCACCACGGGTACCACCAATGCCTTCACCTTCCAGACCTTGTCCAGCTCTTCCTTAAGCCCCTGGTATTTCTCTAGATTTTCCTGTTCTTTTCTTCATTATATCGCCACTGCTTGGTATTGCAATGTCCACCACCACGGCTTTGTTCTGTTGCTTATCCAGTACCACTATGTCTGGTTGGTTCACCATCACCATCCTGTCAGTCTGTCTGGGCGGCAGTAGTTCAGTTGGTCGAGCATTTCCCCACTGATCTGAAGGTTGGCGGTTTGAATCCAGCTCTCGACATAAAACATCACAGGTTGAGCGGTCAAATCCACTGACCCACAGGTTGACTGGTGTGATTCCAGCTCCCACAGATGAATGCTGTCGTTGTGTCCTTGGGCAAGACACTTAACCCACCTTGCCCACAGTGTCTGCGTACACTGGTGTGTGAATGTGTGTGTGAATGGGTGAGTGGTTCCTTGTTGTTAAGCGCTTTGAGTGCCTTGAAGGTGGAAAAGCGCTATAGAAAAATTTGACCATTTACCATAATAATAATTACAGTCATAATCACAATCATAAGCCATCAAGACCGTGGAGCTAACTCTGTGGAACATATTACTTTTTTGGATGATGTGGGCTTCTACCCTGTGTTTTTAAAGTTTCATTCATATGTTAATATGCCCTGTAATTAATCTCTGTGTTCCTTGACATGCTGTGTATGTTTTTGGACTTTGGAGTGTCAATGGTGAATGTATATGGGACAGATAAGGGGTGTATCTCCAACCTTTAGCATCTGCCAGTCTGTTATGGGACACGTGTTGGGACAAAGTGCTGTGTATGTTTCCATGAAGATTTTAACTCAACAGTTATGCTGGTATAAAAGGCATCCAGTTTTTCTGTGCATGAGTGGGGGAACGCCGACCGCGTTGTCGAGGGACGACCGACGCACAGAGAGACGCCGCGTAGGCAAAATCATGCTGAATCAACTTGAATCTTGAGACCTGAATCTGCCTGAATTAATAAAGAGACATGTCTGAGACCTTTTCTAACTCTTCAAGTCTCTTTCTTAAGATCCTCTGTTCAGGCTGCCTCCAGGAGAAGCTGACAATGACTACGGTTTCCATACGCGCTGGATTATATTTCTCCACGGGAGCTACTGGGCTTCGGGCAGTTATTGAACTGGACTGAAACTGTGCCAGTGCAGATATCCAGAGTATATCCACCAGCATTACAAACACTTGTACTCACATAACACTTGCTGTGCGACGTGCATAAAAGCTTTGGGGACTTGTGGGCAAGCTACCAGGGACTATTATCGTGGTCATTTGGTGAACTGCTTACGAACTGTTTATTGTATTATTGTATTATGTTCGGTGATGGTTTAAACTGGGGTGTGCTTGAGCGCTGGGAGGTGTTAACTTTTCCCTTGGCTATTCATTCATTACTATCTAGCAATGCCAATAAAAAGCCGGATAGTTAAGGCCAAAAGCACCTAATTGCGCTTCATTATTTCACCCCTCACTGATGTGAATAGAACTTCTCATTAACTTAAAGTAGCGTTGTAGCTTTTTCAACTTCAAGAACAGGTGAACATTGCATTTATTAAATTACAGGTGGTTTTATATCTTGAAAGTATCCAGAAAACAGGCATTCTGACTGTGAGTGGGGTCGCCTCTCCACAGATCTGACCTGTTACTTGGTCTGGTTTGGTCTTCATGAAGATAGAAAAGTTTAATGCCATATTGTGAAACATTCCAGCCAAAGCAATAGCAGCTCACCGTTTTTAAGTTTGAAAATGATTATATTTGTGATAATAGAGCATGCAGGTAATCTGTAATCACCTGTAATCTAAGAACCGTAAACAACAGTGTCAAAAATTGCGGGACGGTACCAGAACACTGAGAGACATCTGAGTTTTTGTAATCTTGGCACAGGTAAAGATGTTGATGTTGAATTTCACTTACTCTTCACGTGATGAAAAATAGTGAAGTTGCTGAATGTAGAGAGCAGAATCTGCCCTTCAGTGCACAAATTTTTACTGTTGTTCCAACATGAAATTACTTTTTCTTCTCTTTGAATGTAAAAGTTACTTAATTATTTTTTTGTGTTAAACAGACAATAAGGAAGAGAGTGGACATAACAATAAACATACTAATTATTAAGTGCTTAGAGGCTTAAAGGTGGAAAGTGCTGTGACTATGCTGTATTATTTGTAGCTAAAAAAACAAAACATAGTTCAGTCTTATTAATAGATTTAACAATGATCAGTTTTCCTGTCAGAATAATTGTGGTTACTGATTTTGATGAGCGAGATTCTGAATTTGTTGATTTGAATTTTTGAATTGAAGCCCAAAATTGCGTTACATAATAATCAGTAGCTTCTTCGGGGCTTTGTGTAGTGAACTTGTTTGACTGGTTGGTAGTGAATTGTGAAATGATGAAGTTGGAGAAAATGCTATTAAACCTGTGAGTGCCATCCTCAGTGTTGTGCCTGAATGCATTCGTTGAATAACAGTTAATGACCGTGTTCACATTTTGGGTGAACATGAACTGAATACACTGTGTTACTGCCTGATGAATGAATTGTGAACATTTTCATTGTGTCTGTGAACGGCATGTGCTTCTATTCAACTTTGTTCAATAGGGTGCTAGATTTCTTTAGTGTTCCATGTGAAAACTCGGCTAAACACTGTACACCTTAGTATTTAGCGGAAAAACATTCAATCTGGTAACAACACGAGTCACCAGCATCACATCGCCGCATGCGTCATCAAAACAAGACAAAGCAAAAAACAATGTAGAGGGATTATCCACTTCGCGCTCTACTGCACAGAAAGAGCCGCTGTCCTATCTGGGATCATGTCATTGTCTTGTAGGATTTCATCAGATTTCAGACTCGTCAGGGGGCGGGGATAGGTGTATGGATCAGGTATGAGTGGATGTTTGGCTACTTAAGTTTGAGACGTTTCTTCTCATCATTTACACACTCACCTGGTTTAACACATACAGGTCATTAACTCTTTCCCCCCTGGACGCCTACTAGGAACAACCCATACATATGTTACCTAGGGCTACACCCACAGAGCATAATTGCATAAAAGAAAACAGACTTCCACGAGTGATTTCAGGGCAATTTTGGTTCATAATCAAGTATAAAGCCCGGATAGTTTGTTCGGATATCGCAGGACTCCACACAGACGCATCAGCGGCATTCTCATCTTCATAAGTTTCACTCTGTGTAAGTCCGTCGCTATCGCTGTTTTCCACTTTATAATCACCCTCATCATCACTTTGAAATCTATAAAAGTCACTTTCTCTAAACTTATCCATAAAATACGTCCGCTCCTCATTATTTCTAAAACTGTGCGCCGCAGCGCGATCTTTCCATTACACGTGTTTCGTGTTGTGTTTTTTCCGGAAGCTACCATCGTCACTACTTCGATTAACTTCGGAAAAAATCTGCGAAAACATATCCTTGAATCCTAATGGTCAGTCTAGTGTGGGTTGTTGTGGCCCTGACCTATCGCAGTCTCTGTTTAAATGTGAAAAACCGAGCCATTTCTAAAGGTCGTCAAATCACGTCTTTAGTGATACAGCGGAGGTGTCAAAAGTCGTCATTAAGGAAACGGGGGGGTCGTCAAATGTCGTCTTCATGGGGGAAAGAGTTAAGACGTATCCCACTCACTAAAAATCATTTAGCATCAGAACTTATTTTATCACACAGCGATAAACTGTTTCAGTGACTGACAACAGCACTAGCAAACCCTGCAACTTCATGTTAACTGCACAGACAGACAGCTGCTCCTTGTGTGACTGAACGGACAGTAACACTGGGGAAATGCTGGTCCCTAAATGCTCATGTGAACCCTGGATGGATAAGGATTCAAAATTTGATATGAAGATGAAACCTAACACATAGTTTCATTGTTAAAACAGATAAAATAATTACTGTCTGTGGTTCTATTTGGGCTTTGGCAATGATATTGAAAAATAATCGCTCGTAGTAACGCCATCCGTCCATCCATCTATTTTCTTCGGCTTATCCGGGGCCGGGTTGCAGGGGCAGCAGTCTGAGCAGGGACTCCCAGACTTCCTTCACCCCAGACACGTCCTCCAGCTCCTCCAGGGGGACCCCGAGGCGTTCCCAGGCCAGTCCAGAGACATAGTCCCTCCAGCGTGTCCTGGGTCTTCCCCGGGGTCTCCTCCCGGTGGGACATACCCGAAACACCTCCACCCTCCACCCCAGGAGGCATCCGGAACAGATACTCGGCTCTACTCCGAGCTCCTCCCGTGTGACTGATCTCCTCACCCTGTCTCTAAGGGAACGAAGACTGACCGGTAAATCGAGAGCTTCTTCACAACGGTCCGAGTAACGCATTGAAAAAAAACACACACAAAAAAAGGACGATGAACTTCATTTAGTGGAACTATGAACGAACTCTTAACTATAAACAATTATGAATGAACTAGTTCATTTTGAAATGTATGAACTGAACTTTGAATTAGTTCATGTAGAAAATGAACTTTCCCAACACAGGCCATACGGAGGTGGCATGGCTCATATGGGTAAACCGGAAACTAGATTTACGTAAGCACAAGAGAAAGATAACACTACTTTTAACACAAACTACTTTTGCATGATAAAATGTTTCTTAGTAAAGTTTTAATTAGATGTGAACATTCTGTCTCTCATTCCCAGCTATGGGTGTTGCTTCATTTCAGCTCAAAGATATTTTCAAAACAACTAAAAAGAAAACACAGCACCGCCAACCACAACAAATCCAACACAATGGACGACAACAAAAGCAAGTATCATTAAACATACAAGTATTTCCACTCATCTGATCTTACGCAAACTGCATTAGACTTAGACTTAGACTTAGATTTAGACAAACTTTTTTGATCTACAAGGGAAATTCCTCGGACACAGTAGCTCACACATCACAATATATTATAATAAGAAAGAGTAAGAAATGCAAATGGGAGTAATAAGTTGTAAATAAATAGCGATAAAAACAGAAAGAGACATCAAATAAGGCATAATTATATAAATGTATATGTATGTACAAGTAAAAATAAAATAAGTAATAAAAATATCTCTGTTATATACAAGGGGTCGAGAGGAAAACAGATGAAAGATGTTGTGCATTCAAAATAAAGAAGTGTTGTGTTAATGCATTACTTGTGTTATTTTTTTTCCCAGTTCGAAACATTGTTGTTGTCAGTGTGGACTGCGTAGTTCGGCCCGCTGAGAGACAGGAGTAGGGTGACCGGACCATTCCTATTTCCCCGGGACAGTCCCAGTTTTGAGCCCTGCGTCCCCTGTCCCAGCAGATTTATCCGAAACCAGCAATTTGTCCCAGTTTTATACAAGAAATGTCCCCGGTGTCCCTATTTTTGACCAATTTGATACCTGCCAGCAGTGAGGAGAGGCATACATTGTGATTTGTTCCGGTATAATACAGAGAAGCTGCTTAAAACTGGCCAAAACACAAAGAAAATGTGACTATACTGACTAATGGCCGTCATGAATGTGACAAGTGCAGAACGGTTTTCCTTAATTATGCACTCGTTTCATAATTTTATTATTACCAACCACTGAGGCCAGATTTAGAGAGGTACTTTAAGTGGGCTCGTGTCACTGGGACGAGTGTCTGACGCAGGTGAACTGGGAGGTGTGATAAGTGAAGCTGTGGTCTTGAGGAGCCGTGATCTTGGGGAACTTTTGTCTGTCCTTTTCTTGCTCTTTCAGGCTCCCGAGGTTTTTGTTTGCCTGTATTTTCCCAGTTGACATGTGTTTGCGTTACATCTCCAGTGGAAATGTGACGTCACTGCAGTGCAAAGTATCAGTAATTCTGCCATGGCAACAGAACGGTTGGCTGCTCTTGTGGCTGCCTGCCTCACATACTGAGTAGCTCTTGAAATTTGAACTCATGGGATTTTGACAAACTAAAGAGCAGCATGGACAGTTCAGAGGACACAAGTAAAGGAAAGTTGTGTGTTTTTCCTGTATTATCATCATCATTATTATTATTATTATTATTATTATTATTATTATTATTATTGATAGAAACACCAGAGCAGAGAGAGTCAGCGGAGCCTTTTCTATTGTGTTCACCTGGCGCCCTCTGGAGGACATTACAGCTACGTTCAGACTGCAGGGCTTAACCCTAAATTCAGATTTTTTTGTGAAATCCGATGTGATTTGTATGTGATCTCCAGTGTGAACATTAAATGGCCCAAAAGTGTCCCACATGTGACAATGGAGACATGACGACGTCAACCGCAGTGAGCGTCTCTGTGTTTACAGAAGTTGTCCAAACATGGACGCAGCATCGAGCACCTGGGATTTTAAAGTTCCTCTCGTACCGGAGCCAGAACATGAACAACTTACTTGTTTTAAAGAGGAGATTGAGAAGGAGAAGGACGAGGTTTTTGGCTGTGGTGTTTTGTGGGGCAGCGGCAGCGACGTCCATTGAAAGGAACGTGTGGATGTGGAGACGGAGCCAAGAGTGGTGAGTGGTGATGTGCTTCACTTCAGTGACACGGAGTTCATTAACAATTTTTGCCTACTTCAGCGCAGAATAGTGACGTTTGTGGCTTGTTGATATCGTGTAGAAGGATCAATGCACTTTGACTGTTCACACTGAAGTCGCATGTCAAAAGATCAGATATGTATCGGTTTCAGGAGCACATATCCAAGTGTCCTGGGTCACATTTGAAAAAATCGGATCTGTGTCGTTCAAATTGTCATTAAAAGATCAGATACAGGTCACATAGGGGCCAAAAAATTCACAATTTAAAAAAAAATTAAAATTAAAATAAAAAAATTCATTGGGTCACTTCAGGCTGCACGTAGCCAAACCACGTATATCTTATCTGGCCTCATCTCTTTTGTAATGGACAGGTTAGATAACAATGTTTTTGTGTCAGGACAGTCAGAATAATGGACACAAGTTTTCATGTACATCTTTACATTTTGTAGTTTTTTCAGAGAATATTTCTTTTAAAATATTGCCTCTTTACTGCACGTGTGAATGGAGGAAACATGCAGCTGAGCGCCTGAAAGGTCCAATGTACAAGGCGTATCACAACCACACACTGTGTAATTTCTGAGGATGAGAAGGCTCTTGGTTGGTCAAGGGTTCAAATCCCTAAATTAATGAATAAATAAATAAACAGACAAATATGTTAGGAAGGGCATCTGGTGTAGGAATTTTCCATGAACAATGTGAATGCCTCTGAACTGATCACAGATGATTTTATTCAGAAAGTTATTGTGTCAGGACAATCACAAGGTATCTTAAAATTGTCTTGAATATTTTCAGTAACAAATACATACATACATATAGAGAACATTTCTTTTTAAATACCTGGACTTGAAAGGCTCAGTTTAGAAGAGTCATGTCACAACCACAAACTAGGCACAGCTGAACACCTGAAAGGTCTGATCGAGAAATAGAAGTGCAACCCCTGCATCTGTCAGTTCAGCTAAACACCTGCACTGTGAGACACCGATGAACCATGTCACTACAAACTGTGAAATGCATAAAACTAAACACCTGAAAGGTCCACTCTAACTATTACAAGCACAAACTCTTACCTGCACTGGTTAGGGTTTAGGGACACTGGTTTAGTTCTGTTTTATATCTAGTCGGATGACACTTTTGCAGTTGGTTTAGTCCTGGTTTTGTTTCAGTCTAAACTAGATCTATCCTAGTCCTGGTTGAGATCTAGTCTGAGCCGATTTGGCCCAGATCTGGTTTAGTCCGGGTTTATATCTAGTCTGATTCTATCTTTTCATGACAAACATGTTAGAGTCAGTCAGAATGAAGCCTTCAGTAGAGACACATGCCTCAGAATCATCACCAAACATGTGGAGCACTGCTGCCCCCTTCTGGCCCAAACACAGAACTGCAGAGTACAAACACCATTCTGGTCTGCACAGAGTAAAGTCACAGCCTTGTGCATCCCCTTTACTTCTATGGAAGTAATGATAAGCAGTACTTTTACTCAGATACTCAGACCTGTGTTTTGTGTGTTGTCCACTAGGTGTCAGCAAATAAAAGAACAATTGCACCCACGTCTGACACAACAGCGTGTGTTAGAAATCATGTTTTCTAACTATTGACTTTCTCTCATGAGATAATGATGTAAACAAACATCAGAGAATAAAAAGAAGTGATAAGTTCTCTTGAATCAAAAAGTCTGATTTATTGAAGTAATTGTGCACCCAATCACAGAACTATCTGTCCCTGACAGAGTCGTCTTTCCCTAAGATGGTAACATGATGATGCACACAGAGTCTATATGCTCCACAGATGGGGCACATACATGAGTTAAGATACAAGAGTCAAAGGGTCATGGTAACATCACGTAACATTAACCATCACCATTACATACCATTTATGACCAGATGAAACTATTCCCCTCTTTAGATAAGAATAAAATCACTTTTCATTCTAATCAAACAAACAAAAAACAATCTATGCATGAATACTGACATTAGAAATATTTTGGACAATTGACTCGGGACCTGTTGTGGACAGTGGTGGACGTATGTGGGACAGACCTGGGCGGTTGCAGTGGGATGTGTTGCAGCACACGAGGGACTGGCCCGGGAACACCACTCTGGTCTCACTGGTGTTGCAGATGTTTGTGGAGACACAGCCATAGAAGGGCTGTACATCTGACATCACTAACAACAACAAGAACAGCAACGAAAATAATGAGAACAACCAAAACAACATGCAGAGTGAACAGAGCACAGGAGTACAGTGGGCAAATGTAACACCACCAAAACACATATGATAAACAATCAACTCCAGAGAAAGAGAAAGAGAGAGAGAGGAGCTGCTCTGACACCTTCTGATTCAAACGTTCTCTGAGAGTTTTAATGTGAATAAGAATGTGATTGTCGTATTCACAGTGTGAAAACAACATAATCCAACAAAAGCTGTATGTTGAGAATATGAAATGATTTGAACGTTTGTGTTTCTTGCATCGCTTTTTTACATATGATTTTGTTTTTCTCATTTTTGTTTCTAGCTTTTGAAAATACAGATGCTACGTCCAGACAGTGACTTTTTCTTGAGTAATAGTTTTAGTTTTCTTCAGTTATTGCTTTGTACTTCTACTTGAGTAATATTATTCTGAAGTAAGATCACTTTTACTTCAATAAATATTTTGGCTACTCTATCCACCTCTGTTTACAATGGTTTCACCTTGTTTCTTTATTTTACTCAGAATTGTATTTTGAGTGATGTATTAATGCTTCAATAATCCTGTATTGTCTGGCATTGGAGACGGGACTGCTCGGAAAACCCTTTGAACTCCTCAAACCTGTTCAGTAAGATGAGTTCTCAAGATATTTTTGTGAGTTCTATGTAATATAATTTAATACTGTATTGTAAGTTTTCACAGATAAAAACACTGTAGCGTCCATCAAAATGTACTGCTCACTACTGTGGAATGTGGCTGTTGCGTTGAGTGAAGTGAAGCGAGGGTCAGGATCCTGAGACCATGTGTGAGGGGAGGAGATGAAGGGACACACTGGAGCAGAAGGAATGGTCTCGTCTTAAATACATTTAACACCAAGAAGATGACTCTGGACTTTTGGCAGGTACAGACACAGCATACGTCTGTGCTGATTGAATAGAGTATTGAGATGGTCACCACACACAAATATTTGGGTGTCCACAAACTGGACTGGCCAGTCAACAAAGCAGACTCTAACTTCTTGGGTTCTTTTTAAAGACAATAAAGTGTGTTTACCTTGTTGACATGTTTCAGCTGCTAGATGCAAAGCATCTTCAGAACTGTCACTGGCGTTGGTGGTGACATGTTGTATATCAGCTGGTGTTACTTCCTGCAAGCGTGTTCAGCAAGAGGAACCTGGCAGGTCACTCAGACTGACCACACCTCCTGTCACCTGGTATTCTCTGGAGGAGGGTGTTCCCGGTGGGTTTTTGAAAGGAGGATTGTTCTGTCCGTTAATGCTGGGTTGGGATGTTCAAGGACCCTTTGAGTGAGGTCACAAAATTGCTCCAATCAAGCTGTTGGCAAAGTGGCAAAGCCCATACACTGTCATAAGGCTGATGGGACCTGTCACCTATGAGGTTCAACAACCTGACTTGAAGTCCCAACAAAACTACCAAGTGAATCTCCAGAAAACATGGAAGGAGCCCTCCACTGCGGCTGCTGAGGAAGCACTGCTGATAATTCGACATGGAGGAAGAGGAGGATCCTGGTGTTCCCATAGTCCCGAAAGCCTCAGAACCTCTCATAGCACACCTCTCTTCAGACCAAGCTGCGAATCTCCTGAAGGTCTTCAGAGACATGCCCTCATTGTTTGTTGCAGCACCTGGCAGGACTATGTTAGAGCATGTGATTTGGCTGAAGGACCAGAGTCCCGTTTGTCAACACCCATACCATGTCCCTCAGCAGCTGGTGAGTCTGCTGAAGGACACGGTGGTGCAGTCTGGTGGTCATCATGTTTTAAAAGGACAGGTCTTTGCGCATTTGTTAAAACTTCAGTAAACTCAGCTCCATCTCAGAGTTTGATGCCTATCCTACAGCAAGGATCAATAACTTGCTGGATCACATTTGGATCTGCTGCCTTCATCAGCATGCTGGACGTGTGCAAAAGCTACTGGCAGGTGCCCCTGGAGGCTTCCAGCCGATCCTACACAGCCTTCAGAACACCAGCAGGACTCTTCCATTTTACTGTCATGCCTTTCTCCTTGCATGGCACTCCAGAAACCTTCCAGCACCTCATGGACAGGTTGCAACAGAGCTGTGAGGAGTTCAGTGCCAATGTCACATCACCTGGACGATGTAGTGATCTTCAATGAGACTTGGGTGCAGCACATCCAGCACCTGAAAGCAGTCCTGGAGAAGATTCAAGCCACTGGGCTCACACTGAATGTGACCAAGAGTGAGTGGACCCGCCACAAAACCTGGAATCTGAGGTACTAGCTAGGAGGAGGAGAGGCAAGTCTGCAACTTGGTTGAAGACTACTTTGGGGAAGCAGAGGATGGCATGACGGAGTAGCCCCGTCAAAGGCTACGCTAACCTAAGTACACCCAAACAAGCGCACGCATACCTGTTTTCATTCATTCCGCTCCGTCACCAAAAACATCCTTCTGACTACACCATTGTCATTACCCAGGAATAAAACCCAGTCACACGGACCAAATGGTGTAAGTGTGAAAGCCCCTATAGCCTGGTGCCACCTGGTGGCAGAAAGCAGCAGGCGCACCTTGCTGCACTAAGACTAGGGTGGAATATTAATATTAAAATGAGGAAGGGGAAGATGATCCAAGGCTTACATGGACCTGCTGAAAATGCTGCTGACTTCTCAAGTGTGAGCAGTGCCTGCTGTGTGTAAGAACAGAGATGACTGGAGTAAAAGACAATAGGCTATGGACTGCCTAAGAATGGAAGTAAGTAAACTATTTTTGTCCATGATAAATAATACACATCTTTTTTTTTTATTTGTTTCATTCATGTAAGATGAATATAAAATAATTATGTTTCATACATCAATGTGAATGAAAAGGAGCAGAAGGAAAAATAGACTGTGTTAAGTGTTAAGTGTTAAGTGTTAAGGTTTTCTTATGAACATTTCTGGCATTCACAAAATTAGAATTTTAACTGAAAATACTATGAACAGTCAGGACAACTCATAAGCACAAAATATCTGTAGTTTTAAAATATTATTACTCTACTAATACAATAATTTATATATTTTCATTGCTGTGTTACAATGTGCTATAATGTTTATGAGTGAAGCTGTATGGTACAAGTTTACTTGGTTTAACAGACTTTCTTCAGGCTGCTGTTCTGTTGTGGCAGTGACAGCTTCAGACTGTCAGCCCCAGTGCTCTCCACATGGACCCTTGTTACTGCTCCCAGATCAATAAAGTCCTAAATAAATAGCACCAATTCTCTGTGTTGACATTTTCTTTAATATTTTCTACTTTTACTCACCATCTGGCACCACAATAATAGAATAAAACATTTTCCTTGTTGTAAGATAATGCATTTGGACCCATCAATTGACATGAATGTGAAACTAATATTTTATTTTATAAACACACTTGTTAAAAGAAAGATACAGTATATTATACTCTGACATAGGCAAGAACAATTTATTAAATTTCCTTCATTCATGAAAAAAGTGCTTAAGATGCTGAGTCAATTAAATAGACAATACAAAATAAAAGGAACATAAAGATGTGCAGGATCTTAATTTGTATAAATAAATATTGTCAATATCCATTATTAAAACATTTATACAGCAGTAGTTATCTCATTATATGTACCACACTGGCCAAACAGTCCATATAATGTGTATTTAAATCTTATGGTTGACTGGACAGGACCCAGGACAATACCATCAGGAAAACTGCAGTAACCACACTGATCTTGTTATGTGCCCCACTTGATGCTGTACAAAAAAATAAATACAAAATCAAACATTGTACTGAAAATCCTACAATGGAATGTAGAGCTGGATTGTTCAAAGTGATTGTTTTACTTACAGGTTGTAGCAGCTGTGGTTTTAGTAGTTGGCCGGGAGGTTGTGGTAGGAGCAGTAGTCGTAGTGGTAGTAGTAGTAGTAGTAGTAGTAGTAGTAGTTGTTGTTGTGGTTGGAGCTGGAGTGGTTGTGGTTGGAGCTGGAGTGGTTGTGGTTGGAGCTGGAGTGGTTGTGGCTGGGTGTGGGCTTTCTGTAAATGTGTTTAAAAACAGAATTTCAATTTGCATTTTATTTTACACATCGGTTCAAACATTGATTTTTCAGAATCAAAGGAATACAATATTATTATTGTCAAAAAACATGAATTTTGTGTGTCCACTTACCCAATAACTGCTGCAGAGCTTATAGCCACACTGGTCGCTGTGCTGTTGGAAGCATCTGCAAAAGCCTTGACAACAAATGCATCTGGAGGAAGTTCTGCTACTGGTGTATTTGGTTTGGAATCGACCACCAGTTCAACATCAACAGTACTTGCTTTGATCTTTGGCTTCTTTTCCCTGTAAGAAAAAAGAAGAAGAAGAAGAGGATAAAACTGTGCTGCACAACAGTAATTAAAGTTATATGTCACTATGGTTTCATTTGTGAGACTCACTTGAATTTCTTAACCCGGCACTTGTAGAACCATGAATATTTTTGGAAAATGAGACGACACTACAAGGACAAGAGTTTAATGAATAAAAATGTGTGTGTGTATATGTGTGTGTGTGTATATATATAATATATATATATATATATATATATATATATATATATATATATATATAGATAGATAGATAGATAGATAGATAGATAGATAGATAGATAGATAGATGGATATATATATAGATAGATAGATAGATATAGAGATAGATAGATAGATAGATAGATAGATAGATAGATAGATAGATATAGAGATAGATATAGATATATATACTGGGACAAATCACACTTACAGTTTGTATAGATCTCTGCTCTAGGTCTTTGTATTGGCTGCTGTTAATGTCCTCAAGTTCAGGCACAAAAGGTTCATCTAATGAAACATCGGTGGTGTATGAGAGAACTCTAGGAGCTGTAGTTGGTGCTGCAGTAGTAGGAGTTGGGGCTTTAGTAGTAGTAGTTGGGGCTACAGTTGTAGTAGTTGGAGCTGTAGTAAATAGTAGTTGGGGCTACAGTTGTAGTAGTTGGAGCTGTAGTAGTAGTAGCTAGTTAGTAGTTGGAGTTGTAGTAATAGTAGTTGGGGCTACGTTGTAGTAGTCGGAGCAGGTAGTAGTAGTAGTTTGGGCTACAGTTGTAGTAGTTGCCGCTACAGTTGTAGTAGTTGCGGCTACAGTTGTAGTAGTTGGGACTGCAGTAGTAGTAGTTGGAGCTGTAGTAGTAGTAGTTGGGGTTACAGTTGTAGTAGTTGGGGCTACAGTAGTAGTAGTTGGGACTACAGTTGTAGTAGTTGCAGCTATAGTTGTAGTAGTTGGGACTGCAGTAGTAGTAATTTGGGCTACAGTTGTAGTAGTTGGAGCTGTAGTAGTAGTAGTTGGGGCTACAGTTGTAGTAGTTGCAGCTACAGTTGTAGTAGTAGTTGGGACTGCAGTAGTAGTAGTTGGAGCTGTAGTAGTAGTTGGGGCTACAGTTGTAGTAGTTGGGCTACAGTTGTAGTAGTTGGAGCTGTAGTTGTAGTAGTTGGGGCTACAGTTGTAGTAGTTGGAGCTGTAGTAGTAGTAGTTGGGGCTACAGTTGTAGTAGTTGGAGTTGTAGTAGTAGTAGTTGGGGCTACAGTTGTAGTAGTTGGGGCTACAGTTGTAGTAGTTGGAGCTGTAGTAGTAGTAGTTGGGGCTACAGTTGTAGTAGTTGCTGTAGTTGTAGTAGTTGGGGCTACAGTTGTAGTAGTTGGAGCTGTAGTAGTAGTTGGGGCAGTAGTAGTATAGTTGCGGCTACAGTTGTAGTAGTTGGGGCTACAGTTGTAGTAGTTGGAGCTGTAGTAGTAGTAGTTGGGGCTAGAGTTGTAGTAGTTGGAGCTAGTAGTAGTAGTTGGGGCTACAGTTGTAGTAGTTGGAGCTAGTAGTAGTAGTTGTGGCTACAGTTGTAGTAGTTGGAGCTGTAGTAGTAGTAGTTGGGGCTAGAGTTGTAGTAGTTGGAGCTCTAGTTGTAGTAGTTGGGGCTAGTAGTAGTTAGTAGTTGGGAGCTGCAGTAGTAGTAGTTTGGGCTACAGTTTGTAGTAGTTGGGGCTACAGTTGTAGTAGTTGGAGCTGTAGTAGTAGTAGTTGGGGCTAGTAGTTTGTAGTAGTTTGGTAGCTCTAGTTTACAGTTAGTAGTAGTTGGGGCTACAGTTGTAGTAGTTGGGAGCTGTAGTAGTAGTAGTTTGGGCTAGAGTTGTAGTAGTTGGAGCTCTAGTTGTAGTAGTTGGGGCTACAGTTGTAGTGTTAGTTAGTAGAGTTGGCGCTGTAGTAGTAGTAGTTTGGGCTACATTTTGTAGTAGTAGTTGGGGCTACAGTTGTAGTAGTTGGAGCGTAGTGTAGTAGTTGGGGCTGTAGTAGTAGTAGTAGTTGGGCTACAGTTTTAGTAGTAGTGGTGGCTACAGTTGTAGTAGTTGGAGCTGTAGTAGTAGTAGTTGGGGCTACAGTTTGTAGTAGTTGGAGCGTAGTTGTAGTAGTTGGGGCTACAGTTGTAGTAGTAGTGTTAGTTGGGGCTAGTAGTAGTAGTAGTTGGGGCTTACAGTTGTAGTAGTTGGAGCTAGTAGTTGTAGTAGTAGTAGTTGGGCTACAGTTGTAGTTAGTTGGGGCTACAGTCCGTAGTAGTTAGTAGTAGTAGTAGTTGGGGCTACAGTTGTAGTAGTACAGTAGTAGTTGGGGCTAGTTAGGGTGTAGTTTAGTAGTAGTTGGGGCTACAGTTGTAGTAGTTGGGGCTAGTAGTTGTAGTAGTGTAGTAGTAGAGTAGTAGAGTTGTAGTAGTTTGGAGTGTAGTAGTTGGGGCTACAGTTGTAGTAGTTGGAGCTGTAGTAGTAGTAGTAGTAGTTGTAGTAGTTGGAGCTCTAGTTTAGTAGTTTGTAGTAGTGGGCTAGTTGTAGTAGTTGTAGTAGTTGGGGCTACAGTAGTTTGGGTACAGTAGTAGTTGGAGCTGTAGTAGTAGTAGTTGGGGCTACAGTTTAGTAGTAGTTGGAGTTGTAAGTTGTAGTTAGTAGTAGTGGGGCTACTTGTAGTGTAGTAGCTTGGGCTGTAGTAGTAGTAGTGTTGGGCAGTATAGTTAGTAGTAGCTACAGTTGGAGCTGTAGTAGTAGCTAGTAGTTAGTGTAGTAGTAGTTTGGGGCTACAAGTTGTAGTAGTTGGTAGCAGTTTGTAGTAGTTGTAGTAGTAGTAGTTGGGGCTACAGTTGTAGTAGTTGGGACTGGGCAGTTAGTAGTAGTAGTTGTTGGCTGGAGCAGTAGTAGTTGGGGCTACAGTTGTAGTAGTTGGAGCTTAGTAGTAGTACAGTTGTAGTAGTAGTGTGTAGTACAGTAGTAGTTGGGCTACAGTTGTAGTTGGGCTGTAGTGTAGTAGTAGTTGTAGAGCTAGTTGGCTACAGTAGTTGTAGTAGTGTTGGCTACAGTTGTAGTAGTTGAGTAGCTAGTAGTAGTAGTAGTTGGGGCTACAGTTGTAGTAGTTGGGGCTAAAGTTGTAGTAGTTGGAGCTATAGTTGTAGTAGTTGGGGCTGCAGTACTAGTAGTTGGGACTGCAGTAGTAGTAGTTGGGCTACAGTTGTAGTAGTTGGAGCTGTTGTAGTAGTAGTTGGGGCTACAGTTGTAGTAGTTGGAGCTGTAGTAGTAGTAGTTGGGGCTACAGTTGTAGTAGTTGGAGCTAGTGTAGTAGTGTGTAGTAGTTGGGGCTACAGTTGTAG